>NW_025188089.1:0-3088 GCF_004010195.1 Chiloscyllium plagiosum | reverse complement strand
TGTGCCCAGTAGATATTTCATACACTGCCTGACGTGTGGCCAGTAGATGATGGACATGCTTTGGTGAGATGGGACGTGATTACTCGCTGCTGGCTTCCTTGTCCGTGACCTGTTCTTTTAGATTTATGTGGCTGGTCCAGTTCAGTTCCTGATCATCGGTAAATCCCAGGAAACAGATAGAATCATAGAGTCCGACAGCACAGAATCCCAGCTGTCACTCCACCCAGTCCATACTGACCACGATCCCAAACTGACCCAGTCCCACCTGCCTGCTCCTGGTCCATATCCCTCCAAACCTTTCCTATTCGTGTTCTTATCCAAAGGGCTTTTAAATGTTGTAACTGTACCTGCATCCACCACTTCCTATGGCACTTCATTCCACACACAAAACCACTCTCTGTGTAAAAAAAAGTCGCTCCTCGTGCTCTTTTTAAATCTCTCTCCTCTCACCTTAAAAACGTGCCCCTAGTTTTGAACTCCCCACCCCAGGCAAAAAGACCCTAGTCCTTCACCTCATCCACACCCCTCGTGATTTTGCAAACCTCCATATGGTCACCCCTCAACCTCCTACGCTCCAGTGAAAAACATCCCAGTCCATCCAGTCTATTTTTTATATCTCAAACTCTCCATTCCCAGTAACATCCTGGTCAGTCTTTCCTGAACCATCTCCAACTTAACAGTAACCTTCCTGTAACAGAACTGCGCACTATCTTCCAAAAGGGGCCTCACCAGTGTCTTGTACACCCTCAACATGGTGTCCCAGCTCCTACACTCAAAGGGCTGAGCAACAAGGCAAAAGTGATAACCGCCTATTTAACCATCCTGGATACACGTGACACAAATTTCAAAGGATTATGTGCCCGAATCCTTCGGTCTTTTTGTTCTACATCCCTACCCAGAGCCCTCCCATTAAGTGTATAAGTTCTCTTCATGTTTGTATTATCAAAATGCCAACCCTCGTATTTCGTGTACTTATCGTGTACTGGGCGGCACGGTTGCACAGTGGTTAGCACTGCTGTCTTTTTGTTCTACATCCCTACCCAGGGCCCTCCCATTAAGTGTATAAGTTCTCTTCATGTTTGTATTATCAAAATGCCAACCCTCGTATTTATCCAAATTAAACTCCATCTGCCACTCCTCAGTCCATCAGGGATTCAGTGAGGTTCACCCCATTGAATGACAGGGGGTGCTAGCTAGATTCTCTCTTGTCGCAGGTGGTAAATGCCAGGTACTCGTGTGGAGTGAATGTTCCTGTTACTTGCCACAGACCCGCATAAATCTGGAGGTGATCTAGTTTTTGCTGCCCATGGACACTAACCACTTCATTATCTGAGGAGTGGCAAATGGTGCTGAACGTTGTGCAATCACCAGTGAACATCCCCACTCCTGACCCTGTGATGGAGGGAAGGGCATTGATGAAGCAGCTGAAGAAGGTTGGGCCTAGGACACTACCCTGAGGGACTCCTGCAGAGATGTCCTGGAGCTGACATGACTGACCTCCAACAACCATGGCCATCTTCATACACATACACTCACATATATGCACAGACATTCACACACACATATAGAGACACACAAACACACATACATAGAGGCACAAAGTTTGCCCCCGATGCCCATCGATTCCAGTTTTGCCAGAGCTCCTTGATGCCACACTCGGTCGAAGGGCTGTCCCTCTCCCCTC
Organism: Chiloscyllium plagiosum; assembly: GCF_004010195.1. Lineage (NCBI taxonomy): Eukaryota > Metazoa > Chordata > Chondrichthyes > Orectolobiformes > Hemiscylliidae > Chiloscyllium > Chiloscyllium plagiosum. The sequence continues at coordinate 1,404 of NW_025188089.1, read as the reverse complement.
ACCTCTGGAATTCAGCTCTTTTGTCCATGTTTGAACCAAGGCTGTAATGAGGTCGGAGCTGAGTGATGGTGTCAAAACTGTCACACACACATACATAGAAACACATATACATAGAGACAAAAAGACACAGACACATAGAGATACACACACATAGATACACACACACACATGCACAGAAACACACACACTCACATATATGCACAGACATGCACACACACATATAGAGACACACAAACACACATACGTAGAGGCACATATACACAGACACTAACGTTTGCACATACACAGAGACACACACAAACATATGTTGAGACACAGACATGCTTACATAGACATGCACACACAGAGAGACACACTGACACACATGCATAGATGCACATACACATGAATATACACACACACACACACACCAGGTGAAAGTGAGGACTGCAGATGCTGGAGATCAGATTCGAGAGTGTGGTGTTGGAAAAGCGCAGCAGGTCAGGCAGCATCTGAGGAGCAGGAGCCCTTCATCAGGAATCAGGAACATCAACTTCGCCCTGGCACCATGTGCTAGTAATATATGCCCTTAAATGCCATGCTCCCTTTCTTGGGCGATGTGACAATGGAGGGAACAAGGTGTCAGTAACCATTCCACACTTAAAATCTCCTTCTTGCTGCCGTTCAGACAGAGGGTGCTGTATAATCGCAGCAAGGAGCAAGTAAAGAGGGGATGTGGTGGGCACTGAGGAGCTGGGAGAGGAGCAGCAGTCTTCCGAGGAGGAAGATGAGGATGTTGAGCAGGCTGACCAATGCTTCCACACGACAGATCACTGTGGCGTCAAATGAGAGAAGCTGGAGGGGGCCTGGTTCGGGTGGATGTGAGCTGGGCGCAGTGACCACTGACTGACTGTCAACTTACTGCATTCGAAAGCAAGTGGGCCCAGTCTGTCCCCCAAACATAACTGCAGCTTTCCTGTTCCATTTGACTCCCCTTCACCAGTTTTACTGCTGCTGAACAAAAGCGATGGTTTCCGACCATTTTAAGGCTTCCCGGTATCCGATGGCCCCACATTGAACAATGGGCATTGGGCAACTGAGGAACACTCCCTTTACCACAGGTGAGCCGGAGGACAGGTACGCTGTGTAGCATGGCTCTTACACAGCCAGAGCTTGACGAGCGTGCCCATGTATTTGCAGTGAGCTGTGCCCAGACCTTCCCCTCTCACATGTCTGATGAAGGGCTGCTGGTGGCCCACCAGCACTTGGCCTGGGACATGGCAATGATCATAAAATCCTGCCAGTCTCCGGCGGTGTGGAGCATGTCAGCCTCGGGTAACAGGGAAGGGGAGGAGATGTGGGGGGTTGCTAGCAGAGAAGGCTAGGCGTAACTAATGAGACGTGCTTTCATCAAACTCCCCAAAA
>NW_025188088.1:0-3088 GCF_004010195.1 Chiloscyllium plagiosum | reverse complement strand
ATAAAAGCTGTGTAGATCAGTCTGAAGAACTCACCTCGTTCACTTACCTCCTTGAGGGATGGACATCTGACATTCTAACCTCGTCTGGCTGACATGTGCATCCAGTCCATAGCGATATGGCTACCTCTTAACTGCCCTCTGGACAACTAGCTGTGGGGCAAAGAATGTTGGTCCAATCAGTGACACCCTCATCCCATGAATATATAAATAAAAATGCATATGCCCCTCACCACCTCTGCAAACACCTCCAGCTGCAGCAATCCGTACTGGCTTTGTAACACCATTCAGGCCCTGACCACACTCTGTAACACTCTCACCGCCTTCAGCACCTTCCTTTCTCCCTGTTCCTATCGTGTCAATAGCTCCTGACAATGATTCCCCTTCCCACTGCTCTCCTCCTGCTAGCAGACCATTTGCAATCCCTTTAACACTTACTGGTTAAACTCTGCCTGATTTCAGGATTTTAAGTTCTTTGTGGTGATCTTCTAAGCCTCATAATCTAATATGATCCATTTTGTCCTCAGTGAGGGACTGGTGGGAATTTCTTGATGAGGATTTTCTGTTTCAATAGGATGTCCTTTTGTTGATTGTTTTATATTGTTCCTTCAAATGTTTTCCACTGTTCATGTACAGGCAAATATTTCAGTCTGTTTAGCCTGTTTACCTTGGTCAATTCTTCTCTCGAACTCATGTACTTGTCTGTTTTTGTTTCTAGTTGTATCTTGTCCTATTTGTGATTCAATTTAAAACTTTATATTTCTTTAAACTATCTCGCTCTGAGATAGTTACATCCCAAGCCAGTTGCACAATGTGTTATTCAAAGATACACTGAAAAAAATTCTACAATCTCCTCTTCGAATATTACTCTTGTCAGTCTGATTGTCAAGATTATATGAATATTGAAGTTGCACGAAATTATCACAATGCCTTTATTAAAAATTCCAATGAGTTCCTGTTTAATGCAGTGATGAGAAATGGAATGCTCTTTGGATGGTAACACTGTTCTGCTGCTTGTGACCTTGGCAAGTATCAGCCAGATTAAATTTAGACTGAATCTATTTCATGTTCTGAGACCAAATGCTTTCTCTGTAATACCTTTGTCACCATTATTGTTAGGGTTACCCATTTTGACTGAGTTTCCGCAAGCTTTGGAACCATTGAATATTTATGTTCCTCCTTTTGTTCGCCCTGGAACCATGTCTCACTGCTGTCTAAATCACTGTGTCACAAATCAGTCTACCTTATTGCAGACAGTTTGTCCATTCCAATAACAAACATCATTTATTCTTTCCCAAAATCTCCTCTCACAAATTGATTCACTGATGTACAGATTTAGTAGCCCTTCCCATGAACCTACCGATATTGACTGGCCAGGACACTGGTCCCTGCAGTGTTCCAGTGGGACCATCCGAACGGATTATTTTTTGAATCAGGTATGGGATGTGGGTGCCTTTTGCTGACCAGACTTTGTTGCCTAGACCTAGCTGCCCTTGAGCTGAGTAACTTGCTCAGCCATTTCAGAGGGTAATTGAGAGGCAAACACTTTGCTGTGGGTACGTCGTGCAGGCCACGTGAGGATAGGCAGATGTCCTTCTTGAAAGGAGAAGTATTTGGATCTATTGTACATCAGTAATGGTATTTATGGATTGTCAATTACTACTTTTAAAATAATTTATTTCAAGTTCCACCACTTCAGCTGGTGGGGTTCAAACCTGCCTCCCATTAACATTAGCTGAGGTTTTGGATACATGCTCTAGCAATTATACCACTAGGCCATCACTTCGCCTGCTCACAAGGTGCTCATCACTGAGCATTGATACCAGTGTATCATGAAACTAAACCTGTTTTTCCTTCACGATTATTTGATCCTGTTACCTTCCAGCACTCTGGTGATATCACTCAGTATCTCTCCATGTTGTATCCCTTACTGTGCGGGTCTAATTGCTGCCTCTGTTAACGTCTCTCACTCTTGCAGCTAATCCAGATCCTGAGACAGCAGAATTCTCTACGCTAGACAGATGAGGCCGCACAGGCCAGGGATGGACACTGGGATTTCCCAGATCTCTGTGATAGTGAGGACTTTCTGCATATAAAACCTTCACTGCATCAGTCCAGTTTCCCATTCTGCCTATTTCTCTGTCTTCTGTAGGTAATCAGGAATGTCCTGACTCAATAGACTTCCCAACTGCTGGGTGTCTCATCCATCCCTCATTGAAGATGGTTTGTCAGCCAGAGAGACAAAGGGCAGGGAGATCTTGAGCCTTCAATAAATCCTGCAGTGAGGTAAGATCACTCACAGTGCACAGAGCAGAGAGCAATGAGAGGGCTCCAAACATCGGCTAACAAGACATGACATGGATACAGTGCTGGAGGGGGAGCACAGTACAGACACACCCTTGGCAATCCCCACCCCTACTGTAAGTTTTGTTGTACTGAGACAGCATCGGGAGTGTCACAGTTATCAATCCAGGCTGGTGATGTCTTAGAGAACATCAGTATAACAGAGGGAAAGCAGGCTTCCCATGTGCGTGTGGGAATGCTGCCTGGGATCTTTCTGTTCTGTGTTCCCCCTCGAACACTGTACATATTCCATGTCTCATGGGCCAGTGTCTTCAATAATTTGTAACTCATATAACAGTTCCTGTCCCTGTAACCTCCTCCCTTCCCGATAGTCCCTCCACATAAATGAAACATACTGCATTCCAGACTACCATTCCTGTCACTGTAACTTGCTTCAGTGCCGACAACATACCTTATCTCAGTAGTCTCCTCCTCCAATAACTGGAGAAAGAGACATGCTGACCAAAGCTCCTGAATGAGTCGCATTTGCCCACGTTTGGTCCCTATCCCGTCAAACCTTCTCCTCTCCATGTACCTGCCCAAATGTCATTTCCATGATGTAATTGTACTTTTCTCTACCACTTCAGTGGCAGCTCATGCAATATGTGCACCATTCTCTGTGTGGAAATGTTCTCCTCTGGTCGCTTTTAAGTATTTCCGCTCTCACCTCATATTTATGCCCTCTAGTTGTGGATTCCCCTCCCCTGGGGTAGAAACCATCACTATTCACCCTGCGTATACCCCTCAT
>NW_025188087.1:1861-3088 GCF_004010195.1 Chiloscyllium plagiosum | reverse complement strand
CCAGGGAAAGGCTGAATAGACTGGGTCTATTTTCTCTGGAGTGGAGGCTGAGGGGTGACCTTATAGAAGTTCATAAGGGGCATGGATAGGATGCATAGCCAAGATCTTTTCCCCAGGATATGGGAGTCCAAAAGTATAGGGCATAGTTTTGAGATGTGAGGGGTAACCTGAGGGGAAACTTCCTCACAAAGATGGTGATGTCTCTGTGGAATGAGCCGCCAAAGGAAGCAGTGGAGGCTGGTACAATTACAACATATTAAAAGGCATCTGGATGGGTACATGAATAGGAAAGGTTTTGACGAATATGGGCCAAATGCTGGCAAATGGGACTGGATGAATTTAGGATATCTGGTCGGCACCAGCAAGTTGGGCCGAAGGGTCTGTTTCCGTGCTGTATGACTCTAATCGTCCTCAGTGAAAGTAGAAGTGTGGTTGTGAAGAAGAGACTTTCAGAGCAGTTTTCAAAGATGTTTTGCCCTGACTGGGAGCAGAAGTTACAATAAAATCTTTCAGTTGTGAGACAGTAATTGAGTGAGGGAGCACATCTGGAATTCTAGTGGAAAGTGGGAATTCATTGCACTGTGGGGAAAAGTGCTTTCAGGTTTACTGGCAGTAAGTACAGTGTGCTGAGTGGAGAACCTAGTGAAGGGTTAGGTGAGTTTTTGTTTTAAACTGCTCATTTCATTCAGACTCCAACATTGTATTTCCAACGCTGTCCATCAGAAGGAGCGGTAAATCAGTAACTGGTATCGTTAGAAGCCTTACGGTTTTCAGTACAGCAGATATTGCATTGTTTCATCAGCATTGTAAAGGTTACGGGCAGCAGTGGGAGGTGTGGGCTGTATTCACTAGAAATGATTAAGCAGTTACAGAACACACATACAAGAGGGCAGGGTGGGACTTGTCTTTCGATTTGCAGAAAGTGGGAGGTTCTGTGAGCTGTCATCCTGAGTGCACACAATCATTGAAGCCCTACAGTGTGGAATCAGGCCATTCAGCCCATAAAGGCAATGCTGACCCCTCTGAAGAGCATGCCACACAGACCCACCCCCACCCTACCTATCCTGTCCTGTCGTTTCTGCTGGTGAATTAGACTAGGACTAGGGGACATGGCCTCAAGATTAGGGAGAGTAGATTTAGGACAGAGATGAGGAAGAACTGCTTTTCCTGGAATGTGGTGAATCTATGGAATTGTCTGCCCAAGGAAGCAGTAGCAGCAGCTTTATT
>NW_025188087.1:0-1834 GCF_004010195.1 Chiloscyllium plagiosum | reverse complement strand
TGGCCAATCCAAATCAAGGCCGGTGAGCAGTGTGGTGATGTGGAAAATGAACGTTGGAGAACGATAAAAAGGGACAAGGAGGATAAACGTACCAGCAATCAAAGCTGGATTCAAAAGATCACAAAAAATAAAAGTACAAGCTGAATGTGTGCTGCATTGTAACAAAAGTGAATGAATTGGCTGCATACATTGAAGAGAATAATTATGATCTGAGACTCCTTACAGAGAGGTTTAATGTGAAGCTCGGTAAAGGTAGATGGTTGGCATTACTAATCAAAGCACTGGTCACAGGGTAGCCTGGTGTCAGCTCGGATTTCAGGTCCTGATTTCTCTGTCCTCTGTTGATCTCCCTGTTCCCACAGAGTAAGGTGTCGTATGTCCTCAGCTCTGCTGCGTTTTTGCTGAAGCTTTGACCCCTTTTTCCACCTTCCAGAACAATAAAACATTCAGCCACTCAAGGCCCAACCCACATTGCCCCAGCCTGTCAACCATCCAGAGAGACTCATCATAGCAGGGAATAAACAAGAAAAATGAAACAAAATTAGAAATAAATAGGTGAGCTTGTTTAATGTTTGTTCATTAGGAAGTAAGCCAGAAATAAGGGTCTCCCAGGATTCTTATGGTACCCAACTTGAGGAATTCTCTCTCCCTTCCATCTAACTATTAGTACCCAACTCTGATTTACAACAACATTTACAGAAATAAAGCATTTGTTATCAAATAGACATAGAGATAAACAGCATAGACATAGACATTTGCTTTCTCTCATGCATGCACAAATGCATGTAAGTGTATAGGGTGAATTTGTATTTGTAGAATTATATTTATAGATACATAGAACATTACAGCGCAGTGCAGACCCTTCGGCCCTCAATGTTGCACCGACCTGTGGAACCAATCTGAAGCTCACCTAACCGACACTCTTCCATTCTCGTTCATATGTCTATCCAATGACAATTTAAATGCCCTTAAAGTTAGCGAGTCTACTCCTATTGCAGGCAATACGTTCCACACCTCGACTACTGAGTAAAGAAACTACCTCTGACCATCTGTCCTATATCTATCACCCCTCAATTTAAAGTTATATCCCCTCATGCTAGCCATTGCCATCCAAGGAAAAAGGCATTCACTATCCAACCTATCTAACTCTGATTATCTTATGTCTCAGTTAGTCATCTTTCAACCTCCTTCTCCCTAACGAAAACAGCCGCAAGCCCCTCAGCCTTTCCTCCTAGGACCTTCCCTCCATACCAGGTAACATCCTAGTAAATCTCTTCTGAATCTTTCCCAAAGCTTCCACATCCTTTCTATAATGCGGTGACCAGAACTGTGCGCAATACTCCAAATCTGGCCGCACCAGAGTTTTGTATAGCTGCAGCATGATCTCATGGTTCTGAAACTCAATCCCTCTACCAACAAAAGCTAACACACCGTATGCTTTCTTCACAGCCCTATCAACCTGGGTAACTTTCAAGGATCTACGTACTTGGACACAGAGATCTCTCTGCTCATCTACACTACCAAGAATCTTACCATTAGCCCAGTACTCTGCATTCCTGTTGCTCTTTCCAAAGTGAATCACCTCACACTTTTCCGCATTAAACTCCATTTTCCACCTCTCAGCCCAGCCCTGCAGCTAATCTATGTCCCTCTGTAACTGACAACATCCTTAGTCAGTAGCCACAACTCTACCGACTTTAGTGTCATCCGCGAATTTACGAGCCCACCTTCTATGCCCTCATCCAGGTCATTTATAAAATGAAGAGGAGCAGTGGACCCAAAACAGATCCTTGTGGTAACTCACTTGTAACTGAACTCCAGGATGAACATTTCC
>NW_025188086.1:2144-3088 GCF_004010195.1 Chiloscyllium plagiosum | reverse complement strand
TTATCACTAACGTCTTCACATTGAAGAGAGACCCATCAAATGTATAGTCTGTGGGATGTGCTTAACAGTCTCTGTAGAACTGATGTCCCTTCGACATTTTCACAATGTGAGAGACGTTTCAAAGTGTAGCTGTTCTAGGAATAGGTTCAGCGTTCACTTCAACTCTCAGTACACCAGCAAGTTTGCAGTGGGCAGAAAGCATATACTTGCTCCAAGTGAGAAACACAGTTAGCTCACTCATCGACCCTGCTGAGACAAAAGAGGGATCCCACGAAGGGAAAGAATTCACTCACTCATCGACCCTGCTGAGACAATGCAGAGATTACATATCTCAACAGCGATTTAACCTTGTTGTTCATCATATTCAGATCTGAAAGCAAAGTTTTGATATTCTGGAGAAAAATCAAACAAATCAGCTTTGTATTAAATTCATTGTCAAATGTCATTGGAAAGATAGGTTTACCGAGTACTTGAAGCATCAGCACAGGTTCTCAAAGGGAAATAATGTCTGACAAATATATTAGACATCTGTGAGGAGGTAATGAGCAAGTGATACGAAGTCTACCCTGTAGAGGTGACCAGCTGGAATTTCCAAAAGGCATTTGGCGAGGTGCAGTATGACAAACTGCTCAATAATGGGCAACTTCTAATTTAGACGACGGTGTGTTTGGAGTTTCCGCATCCTCTCCGAATCTGCCTGGATTTCCTCCCCAGATGAAAGATGCGTCGGTGACCTTCTTTGGCCATGGGGAATGCAGAGTTACAGGAATTGGGTAGAGGTGTGAGTTTGGGTGTGATGTCCGTTGCAGGATTAAAGGAATCCTCCTGGGCCAAATGGCCTGTTTCCAAGCGAGAATGTCAGATCGCCTTGGCACGTAAAGTTAAGGATATAATCTAAAGAGATTCCACAAGTACATTAAGAACTAGAGACGAAGTAGGACCAC
>NW_025188086.1:0-1665 GCF_004010195.1 Chiloscyllium plagiosum | reverse complement strand
ACTGGAGGACTATTACCGATGGTGTCCCACAAGGATCGATGCTGAACCCACATTCATTTTTTTTCATTTAAATAAATGATTTAGGTGAGAATATAAAAAGCATGGTAAGTAATTTGCAAAATTTGTCGGAAAATGGACAATAAAATGGTGATGGAAGATTGTGAGAGATTTTCTCATCAGGTCAATTCCTCTCTCTGTCCTCGAGTTTTTAAAGCGTGGGGGAGTGGGGTTGGGGCGGGACAGTGAAGGGCCATCCGTCCATCGTACAGACCAGATTATCAGACGTTCATCTATTCTCGTCCCAGTTTGCAGCATTTGCCCCATAACTTTGAGTGTTCTGATTTTCCAGGGAAAATGTCAATGAGATTCGCTCTGTGAGCTTAAATGACACAACAATGGTACTGACGATTGACATGGTCATACTGGGTTTCAACACCGTTGAGGAACATATTCTCATGTTCACACACAGAGGCAGACACGCAGGCACATTCCCCGACAGTGATAGAGTCCTCATCATTTTCCACACTCCATGTGCTTTACGTCCGCAAGTTTCTCTGGTGAAAGGCGGCTTTCAGTGGAATACAAGCCACTTCTCCAGAAAATATGAACTGTTGTTGTGAGCTGCGATATGAAATGGATACTGAGCTGAAATAGTCCCACACGCTTCGCATGTGTAACTTTCAGTAACACGAATCCCACTAAATCAAGGCACCTTGCTCCTGGGATCTGACAGGATAGCGCCCAGCAAACATTCCTCACAAAACTACTGACACATGGCAAACTCTAGACATTTTCACGTCTCGTCTCGTCTCGTCTCGTTGTGTTTCTGTCCCTCTCACACCTCCAGATTCCTCTTCATGTCTAGTCCCGAGATCATTGAGCTGTTTGATACAAATACAGACACATTGAAAAAGTGATCTTTGTTTCAAAAGCAGAATCAGGGAATGTAAGCTGCGAGGGCTTGCTCACGGCAGAGCAATAAGGCACCACGGTTTCATGTCCTGATTATCTTTTAGGCTGATTCCACCAATGGGCACCATACCAGTTATTACCAATTAAAATCTTACAATGAATACCGTGACTGACAGAAAGTAGCTTCGAACCCTTCCTCGCTGAGGGGCATTTTGCAAACAATGTCCTGTTCCTTCACAAACTGAGTTTTTCTCAGCTGGCCATGGATGCGTCGAGCACAGAAAATACCCTTTAGCCCACTAAGTCTGCACATTCCAATACAATCCCCTGAACTGTTCTTACCCCATTTGGCAGCATTTTGCTCAAAGGCTCAAAGGAATTCAGCAATGTAAGTGTTCGACTATATGGGTCTTTCATGCTTTGGAGGTTTCTGCCTTTTCAATCATGACATGCAGTTGCAGTTTCCCAAGCTTTCTTATCTGGGTTATATGCATTTTACTTCATCCTGCGATTTGAATTTCAAACAAAAAAAAAACAGAGAAAAAACACACTTCTAGTTCACTCTCGACTCTCAATCACAGTCAGCAAAATGCTTAACTAGGAACTCACAGTGGATTTAACGCCCATCGCCTCAATCACTTGGCCACACCTGCAGAAGTACGCTCCTAAACTAGTTTCAAGTTCTCCCTCCCTGTGGAGTGAGGGACCGGCAATCATTATTAGGTTTGTTTGAATTGAATCACCACAGCTTCG
>NW_025188085.1:0-3088 GCF_004010195.1 Chiloscyllium plagiosum | reverse complement strand
TTATCGGCCGAACATAAATAAATCAATGAACTGCTGGTTCTGATGTTCTGAAATGACACCAGGAATTGCTCTGGCAACTGAAGGTTCTGGCAGTATCTGTGCAGAAAAAAGAGAGTTAATGTTTCGAGTCAACTCACCTTGTTCTGAAGAAGGGCAGTTTGACTAAATATGTGAACTCTGCTTGGTCGCCACAGGTCATCGATAGTGACAGAGTTTATCCAGCATTTCTGCACTTTGCTACAGTCCTATGCAACCAAGTATTCTCCATATGTCAGAAAATGCAATTCCATGTATTGGTCGGGTTCACTAAATCTCTGTTCACGAACTCGAAAGTGAGAAAGTCGCTCCTATGATATTGAGACCAATAATTCACACAGTTTACTGGGTGTGCTCTTAACAAAGCCCCGTACAATTGCAGCAATACAGCCCTTGTTATGTTTAGAATCTTTTCACAAAGTGAACAATGAATTCAATCTGCATAATTGCTAGATTAATTGGGGAAGGCGAATAAGGATCAGTGGCACAGTGGTTAGCACTGCTGCCTCACAGCGCCACAGACCGGGGTTCAATTCCTGACTCAGGCGACTGACTGTGTGGAGTTTGCACATTCGCCCCGTGTCTGCGTGGGTTTCCTCCGAGTGCTCCGCTTTCCTTCCAAAGATGTGCAGGTCATGTGAATTGGCCATGCTAAATTGCCCGTGTTTTTGGGTACAATGTAGGGGAATGGGTGGGTTGCGCTTCGGCGTGTCGGTTTCGGACTTGTTGGGCCGAAGGGCCTGTTTCCACACTGTAAGAAATCTAAACTGAAAAAAGGAACAGAAGAGATGATGATGCTGAGAAGTAGAGATGAACAGAGTGTCATTGGTGCACATGCCCCCAGTACCTGGAGTAGTAGGTTCGATTAATAAAGCCATCAAGAAGGGACACGGAGCACTTGCCTTCGCAACAATTGAAGAGAGCGAGGAAAAAGCAAAAGCAAAATGCCTCATCAGTGGTAATCTCTCGATTGCATCAACGTCAAGTGCTATTGAGGAGAAGAAACGGAGGATATGCAAATGAACGCGTGAATAAAAAAATGGGGCAAGGGACAGCGATTCAGAATTTTAGATTATTGGGATATTTCCTAGGTCTCAGGTAACCTATTCAAAAGGGACGGGATACGTCTGAACTGCAAGGGGTCTTTGGTCTTGGCTGCCAGATTTGCTCGTGTTACAAGGGATGTTTTTAACTGGATTGGCAAAGAATCGAATCTTCAGGAGCATGAAGGCAAATGCAATCCTTAAAGGAGATCACTTACTCAGAAACAGTACAGTAAAGAGCCATGGCAGGTTGGAATATGACAGAGTGCAAGGAATGCCTTTGGATGAAATTGCCTCTGTTTCAATGCAGGAAGTCTGACAGGTCAGCCCGATGTAGTCAGGACGTGAATAGGTATGTGGGGCACGGATATTGCAATTATTGTGGAAACAGAACTGACAGCTAAATTCAACAGGGTATATGTGCTTGTGCTTTAAGCGAACAAAGGTGGTGGAAAAAGAAGAGAGGAGATGCATTTTTGATTAAGTCGTGTACCTTAGGTTGAGGAATGTGTTGGGGGAGCAGTGGCGGACTGGTCTGCTCTCTTCCATAACAATAGAAAATATAACTGCACTTCTGCCTTGAGACGAAGTTCTTCGGGCATACTTACGTGATCACTGCATAAGCAGGGACCTGTTCACGCTTAAAAAAGGTCTCTGAAATTCCAAGTATATTTAACAAAATAGGGAGCAGTATTGCTTTAACAACAGACTGTCAGGCATTCAGGTCACATCTCCAACGAATTTGACCACTAACCAAATATGCTTCGATTTTTCTGATTGCATGAATGTGACACTTCGAAATATGAATACGGAATTGTACGTATTCCTCTTATGCTATAATATAAGAAAAATAACGTACCAACCAAAGAAGACTGAGTCTGAGAATATGCTAAAGTACAACGTCACAGACCATTTCTGTGCCATTATATTTAATTATGTTTTCCTGACTTGTCAGTCTCTTACGGATATGAAAGCTTACTAATATGTGTCTAAAGCAGCAAAATTAAGTCAGAAGGGACCAATGAAGTTCAAATCATATCAAAATACTCTGCTTACACACGTCTCTGATCAGCGTAATTGTTTGGGTTTACATAACAGAATACTGTTTATCACATACACAGCTTCCGATATAAAGTAGAGATATGTTTTTATAAGCAGAGGAAAACAGAGATAGTTGATGCACATAACGCTGCGGTTCGGTCCGTTCAACATAATGCCTTTGAAATTGACACCAAATTTCCACAAATCTATCAAAAGTGAAATGAATGGAGGTTCAACAACGCAGAGCACAGGTTAAAAACAAGGACTGGAGATGGGTGGAAACCAGATTCTAGATTAGAGTGGTACTGGAAAAGCACAGCAGCTCAGGCAGCATCCGAGGAGCAGGAAAATCGACGTTTCCTTATGAAGGGCTTTTTCCCAAAACGTCGATTTCCCTGCTCCTCGGATGCTGCCTGAACTGCTGTGCATTTCCAGTACCACTCTACTCGAGATATAACGCAGAGCATGAAGACCCTTCCTCGTCAGATGATGGGAAAAAATAAGTATTCCGCCACAATATCAATATTGAGTAGAGGATTGTATAGGAGAAAATACACTAAGCGTCGAGTGGTGGATAGTCAGACAGGCAGGGAAATAATAATGAGAGAGAGAGTTAGGGCGACAGATAGGGACTGGGGCGACAGATGATGGGAAGGGCCTTGGTGAGACGGACTGGGGAGACAGAGTGTGGATAGAAATTCAGAGAGATTGATTAAGTAAAGTGACTAGATTGTGACAGTTTGAGGAGGCACATTTGACGAGACTCATGAGAAGAAGGATTGGGTGGGTGACTGCCTGGGGCAGAAAAAAGCAGCGGCAGACTCAGAGACAGATTCTGAGGATAGACTGGGGAGATAAACTGTGGGGAGAGTCTGTGGGGTCGGACTGGAGGGAGGGCGGGCATAAAAGTCTGTTGAAGAAATTGAACGAGACAAACAGGTATTAATTTCTTCAAACCCTTGTCTGAG
>NW_025188084.1:0-3087 GCF_004010195.1 Chiloscyllium plagiosum | reverse complement strand
TCCCCACGCCACTGCACAGGCATTGGCAGAGGGCGAAAGCCAACAGAGATTCATTCAGAGAGGGGAAGGGAGAGGGCAGCTGCTCACAGCACCATCCAAACTGATGTCTTATCCATGTACTGATCTATATATCCTTTAAACGTTGTAACTGTCCCTGTTCTCACCACTTCCTCTGGAAGTTGATTCCACACCCAAGCCAGATCCTGTCTAAAATATTTACCTCTCATGTCTTTTGTAATTTGTTTTCCTCGCACCTTAAAATATCCCTCAGTTTTGAAGTCCCGACTCAGGGAAAAAAAAAACATCGGCCTTCCAGGTTATCTGCACCGCTAATCATTTTATAAACCCCTGTAAAATTACCTCTTAATATCATACTCTCCAGTGAAAAAGTCTCAGCCTACCAGCCTCTCCTTATCACTCACTCCGTCCATTCCCAGCAACATCAGGTTAATCTCTTCTGAACCCTCTCCAGCTTAATATCAAGGTCAATAATATCAAAGTGAATAGTCAAGATATGTTATAAGGGTATGGGGAGTCCACTACAAGAGGACATAGGCTTAGGTTAGAGGAGAACATTTAAAAGTGACCTGGGGGGCAGCTTTTTCACCCAGAGGGTGGTGTGCCTATGGAATGAGTGGGCAGGATGACCAGGCTGGGCACAGTATTCCAGAAGAGGTCTCACCAATGTCCCTTACAACCACAACATGACGTCCCAATTCCGATACTCAAAGGTCTGACCAATGAAGAAAGTGTGCTAAACACCTTTATAACCACACTATCCATATGAGATGCAAATTTTAAAGAATTATACCTGACGGCCTAGGTCTCTGTTCTCCAACACTGCCAAAGGCCCTGCTTTTAATTGTATAGATCCTGCTCTTGTTTGATTTACCAAATCCAATACCTCGCATTAATCCAAACTAAACTCCATCTGCCACCCCTCAGCCCAGTGTGTGATATTACTGCCAACTCATCCTCCGCCTTTATTTTAAAATGCCCATCCCCTGCACACTCCGGCCTTGATTTTCACAAAGACCCTGAGCTTGGATTGTCTTGTGTGGTTAGGGGGAGGAGGGACGGATTGCAGACACAGTCAGTGGGGAGAAATGGCTGGAGAGTAATCAGCGGCTTGGTATCATTTCATGGTTTTAGGAAGAGGGCAGACACACGTGAGGGTTGGGTAATACTGATCGGTGTTTTGGGAAGAGAAATTATGCTCTTTCTCCGTCTCTGGTGTTAAGTAATAAATATCCATTTAATACCCTTCGTTGGGCAGAGTGAGCCTGCAGGATTTTTCCCTAATATTGCAGACATAGCGATTAAAGACGTTCATAGTTAATTTCGATGGCATAGCACGTACACTCATCATCCTACAGTTGAGACAAATATCTTGCATTTGTTTACTAATACAAAGTGTTGTATTGTAGTTCAATAATGGCAACCTGATCATAATAAATCCACACCGAGCTGAAAGCGGGCACTAAAATATGACCCAAAATCTGGGTATGGTAGTGTAGTGGGTCGTCTCCCTGTCTCTGAGCCAGAGTTCTGGATTTGATTCCAATTCCTGAACTTGTGTGGTACTGTTTCTAGCTCTGGACTAGAAGGCCTGGATTCAAGTCCTGCCTGTTGCAGAGGTATGTCACAGCATGTCAGGCCAATCTGATGAACAAACACACAGGAGAATATTGTTACAGCTTTATGGGTATTGCAGAGTGATGCTAGTGTCCCTACCTCTGGGCACAAAAGTCTAGGTGTAAATCCCATAGAAGTGTCTCATGATACATCTGAACAAACTGATTAAAATGGATTTAGAATTGTGGCTTGATGGAGAAGGAAGAGGTGTCAGTATTGAATTTCAGAATTTAGGCCCAGGATGACAGCTATTCGTGTTGATTGAAATCACATTTCGCAGCGGTAAATATTTATAAAATCAGAATGGCCATGGATAGGATGAGTAGTCAGGGCTTTTCCCCAGTTTAGGGGTGTCCAAAACTATAGGGAATTGGGTAAAGTGAGAGGGGAAAGGTTTTGATGAGGCCTAAAGGGCACCATTTCACACAGAGGGTGGTGTGCGTATGGAATGAGCTGCCAGAGGGAGTGGTGGAGGCTGGTACAACTACAGCATGTAAAACGCATCTGGGTGCTGACAGACCTGCCGAGCTTTTCCAGCAATTTCTGTACTTCTTTAAAAATACATTCATTTTAACACAGGTATTCTGAATAAATTAAATATTTCATTTCATAATGATGCAGGGCCATGTAAACGTATTTCAAATCGGCCGAGATCATTTTCTGCTCAGGGTATAGTTCTGTGTACGACAGCAGCAATGATGCACCTACATGGAACAGGGAATGTGATGGAGACATCGTTTGGACAATGTACAAGGAGACCTCACATGGTCCAGTTTGGGAGAGGATGATATTACTGTGTGATTCAACTCAGAGAGGGAGAAAATGTAATCTGCCTGAGAAGGAATGGACGATTGCACTCTCCCTCCTTCACTGTTGCTCATCACAGCAATGTGTGCGAGCTAAAACAAAACCCTCTACAGTCATCGTTATCTTTCTTATTTTTATGGAATCCCTGCAGTGTTGAAATAGGCCCTTCGACCCAACAAGTCCATATCAACCTTCCCAACCCATTTCCCTATATTTACCCCTGACTAATGCACCTAACCTAGAAACCGCTGAACACTACGGACAATTTAGCATGAACAATCCACCGAACCTACACAGTTTGAGCTGTGGTGGGAAACGGCATCACCCACTAGAAGCTCACACAGAAATGTGGAGAATGTGCAAACTCTACACAGACAGTCACCCAAGGCTGGAATCGACCCCAAGTCCCTGGTGCTGTGAGGCAGCAGTGCTAACCACTGTGTACTCTTTGGGTGATCCCTGACAAGAATCCATTGGAATCTACTCACTGCCTAAAGCAAAGGGAAATCAGCAAAATACAACTCTCCCAGGATGAAATCCCATTGCTAGCAGCTGTGTGAGTACAATATCTTCAGAAGCAGAATAACGTTTTGTGTGTGTGTGTGTGTTTGTCAGTGTTTTTCGAAAGGGAATTATTGATTAACT
>NW_025188083.1:2012-3087 GCF_004010195.1 Chiloscyllium plagiosum | reverse complement strand
ACACCCAAGATCAACCACCACCCCTACTGTAAGTTTTGTTTTACTGAGATAGCACCGGGGGTGTCACAGTTATCAATCCAGGCTTGTGATGTCTCAGTGAACATCAATGCAACAGAGAGGCAATCAGGCTTCCCATGAGTGTGTGGGAATGCTTCCTGGGATCTTTCTATCTGTGTTCCCCCTCCAACACTGTAGTTATGCCATGTGCTTTGGACCAGTGCCTTCAATAATTCTTAACTCCTATTACAGTTCCTGTCCCTGTAACCTCCACCTTCCCGATAGTCCCTCCACATAATTGAAACGTACTGCATTCCAGACGACCATCTCTATCGCTGTAACTTGCTTCTGTGCCTACAACAAGCCTGATCTCAGTAGTCTCCTCCTCCAATAACTGCAGAAAGAGCCATGCAGAACAGAAACCGTTCCTTCGATCCAACTAGTCCATGCTGACCACAGTTCCAAACGAGTCGCATTTGCCCACGTTTGGTCCATATCCCGTTAAACCTTCTCCTCTTCATGTACCTGCCCAAATGTATTTTCCATGATATAATTGTAATTTTGTCTACCACTTCAGCGGCAGTTCATTCAATATGTGCACCATTCTCTGTGTGAAAATGTGCTCCTCTGGTCGCTTTTAAGTATTTCCTCTCCTACCTCATATTTTTGCCCTCTCGTTATGAATTCCCCAACCCTTGGGTAGAGACCTTCACTATTCACCCGACGTATACCCCTCATGGTGTTATAAACCTTTATAAGGTCACCCCCCAGCCACCTACACCAAATGGAAATACGAAGGATAATGATAAAAAATATCTCTGCCACAGTTCCCACTGCGACTTTGCCACAATGTTCTGGGATACACTTGTTCAGGATCTCGGGCTTTCTCTACCTTTGTGTTCTAAGACCTCGAGCACCACCTCTTCTCTAATGGGGACTCTTTTCAAGACATGACTGTTTCTTTCCTTTTGTTTCGTAGTCTTTGTCCACAGTACGTTCTAACATGAAATATTCATTTCGGGTCGCGCCCATTTCCTATGGTTCCAGGCATGGATGGCCTTATTGATCTTTGAGGGGC
>NW_025188083.1:0-1815 GCF_004010195.1 Chiloscyllium plagiosum | reverse complement strand
CACCTGAATTCAACTCCCATCTTTCATTTCTTGGCTCAATTGATTAAGATTACCTTTATTAACTGTATTCACTGCCAACTATAACATGTATTTTACTATCCACAAACCTACAAACACTAATTCATATATTCTCGATTATGTCAATAATACACGTGTGGATCCTGCGGCGATCCTTATGGCACACCGCTGGTCAGAGGTCCCCAGTCTGCACAACAACCCTCTCCCACTACCTTCTGTCTCCTACTGTCAAGCCCATTTTGTGTTTGTTTGGCTTGCTCTCCCTGATCCCATGTGATCTAACCTTACTAACCAGTGCACCACGCTAAACCCTGTCTAAGGTCTTGCTGAAGTCAGGATAGACAATGTAGACTGCACTGCCTGCATCCATCTCCTTGGTCACCTCTTCAACAAACTCTATCAAGTTTGAAAAACACTCCTTTGTACGCACAAAGCGGTGCTGACTATCCCTAATCAATCTTTGCCTTTCCAAATGTATGTCACTCCTGTCCCGCATAATCGCTTCAAACAACATTGGCACCGCTCTCATCAGGCTAATTGGTGTTTATGTCCCTGGCTTTCCGTCGCAGCCTTTCCTAAATATTGGCACAACATTAGCCACCCTCCAGGCTCCCAGCTCACCACTCGTGGCTGTCAGTGATAGAAATATCATTGTAAGTTTCTTCCCTAACTTTCCCAATGTCCTGGGATGTACTTGATTAGTTCCCAGGGAGTTGTCTAATTTTACTGTGTTTTAAAACCTTCAACACCTCCTGTTCTCCAATGCAAACTCTTTTGAAAACATCACTGTTTATTTCCCTGCTTCCCCAGTGTTTTCTCCACAGTAAGTTCTGATTGAAATTTTTGTTTTGGATCTCACCCATTTCCTGTGGGTTCACACACGGGTGGCTTCATTCATCTTTAAGGGGTCGCGTTCTGTCCCGAGTTAATCTTCTGTTGTTAATATACTTGTAGAATCTCTCTGGGTTTTCCTGAACCTTCTCTGCCAAAGCTCTGTCAGTTCCCCTTTAGATCCTCATGATTTCCCTGTTAAGGATATTACTTCACCCACAATGTTCTTCAAGGGATTGACTTAATCCAGATGGCTATATAGGACATGTGCCACCTTTTGTCTTGACCAGAACCTCAATATCCCAAGTCATCCAGTGTTTCCCACTTGTGTTAGCATTGTCCTTCACACTAACAGGAATATGCTGGCCCTGAAGTATTAATTTATCTCTCCTTTGAAAGAATCCCACTTGCCCAACGTCCCTTTATCTGCAAATAGCCTTCACGAATCAACTTTTGGACAGTCTTGTCTAATACCTTCTCGATTGCTGGCAAGTCCAGTTTTGACCTTTAACTTGTGGACCAGGCCTGTCCTTTTCCATTGCTATTTTCAAACTAATAGAATTGTGGTGGCTTTTCAAAAGTGCTCCCCCACAAACTCTTCAGCCCCTTTCACTACCTTGTTTCCCAAGGGAGTTCAGGTTTTATTCCTTTCTCCAGTCGGGCCAGTTACAAACTGATTGAGTCAGTTTTATTGAACACATTGAACAAATCCCTCCCATCCAACCTGTCGACACTATGGCAGTCCCAGTCTAGGTTTGGAAAGTTAAAATCACCGACCATTACAACCCTATCATTCTTACAGATATCTGAGATCTCTGACATATTTGCTGCTCAATTTCGCGCTCACTACTGCGGGCCTATAGTACAGTCATATCAAGCTGATTATTAATTCTTATTTCTCAGTTCCATGACGTAGCTTCACTGGGTGATTCGCAGGAATATCCTCTCTCAGTGCTGCAGTGATAT
>NW_025188082.1:0-3087 GCF_004010195.1 Chiloscyllium plagiosum | reverse complement strand
CCTCTAATTCAACCCGCTTCATTTGCAACCGAATTCTTGCCATTTTTACAGATTCTGACGATTTCTCCTGCAAATCTACATGCTGAGCTACCGCTGTAATTATCTCTCCTTTCCTCAGAAGCAGGCAATTCCAATTCCCGTTTGGCTGCTAATTCCTGCAGCTTGGTCTAATTCACTTTTCATAAAACTTCTAAAGTCACCGCGACTAAAACTTTTGGCGACTGAAAGAGCCATTAGAATCCCAAGCTTTGTCTAACAAACCAAAACAATTCCCGAAATAAAGGCACATACCACTCGCTGTTTAAATTCCCGCAGAGCCCCAGATCTGTTATGGACTTGGCCAGACTACTCAAAACAGTCTGGTGAAGGCAACACAGACGATAAGTTTGCAACCTGGTTTGGTAAGTGTACAGCGATAATTAGCTAGAGTACGTTCGCTAGGTTGAGTGTTAGGTTTTAAAACAGACAGAAATTTATTTTAAAAATTACGCGATGAAACACAAAGAACAGATTAAAGAAATCCGACAGAGCTCAGTGAATCCAACCTGGATTTAATTAGAGTGTTCCGAATATGCACAACAGTCCCAATAAGCAACCCCCCTTAAAACAGTTTTAAAAAATGGAACGGATGTTTTCAGGTTGAAGTTAGAAGGGCAGAGAGAGACAGAACTTGTTTCCACAAGGCTGAAATTCTAACTAGTTACGCACTGAAGTACACAGCTGATGAGCGGACCAGTCCCCTTTCATTGTACCAGTCACTTCTAAAGCATGACCATTTTAGCTTGAAGTCTCATCTGTTTATATTTGATCTCTGAACAAAACCAGTGTAATCGGAACCGGAAGCGGTTTATTACTCCTCTGAAAAAAAAGAAAAACGTAGTATCCTTGAGTAAAGGGACAGTTTTTAGAAAGGAAATGATCAGCTTTGTGACAGAATTGTTTTGTATTCTGTCCTTTACCGTTTCATTTAGACTGATTTAGTTTCCTGTGCCGCCTTCATTCATGAATTTTGAATTGTTTTCTGCCTCCCTGTTTGCTCTTTCCAGGAGAACAGATGCCTTATGTTGCTTCTTCTGACCTCAGTGCCGCTGAGTTTCCATGGTCTTCTGCAATTGCCATTTTCTCCCCAGTTACCATGAAATCTTCCTTAACCTAACAGCGAATAATGAACATACTCGACCAGACCTTCATGTATAGCTACAGTGAATCCTCCTTATTGCTACATTCTATTCTGCTCTACTCTGTTTGACACCCGGTAGCATTGTCTGCATTTGTAACTATCCTTCCCATAGTTTTCCACCTTGACATCAGACAACCAGTTCATCATACCTGTTGACCATGATCAATATCTGAGTGATTGCCTTCTCCAATCACCGGGCCGTCGCCACCATGTTGCCTTATAGTGATGCAATATACCTTGAAGCTATGCTTACTACCCCACTTTATGAAGACTGTAGCTCTCACTAATAAGTAACTGACCTGCTGTCCAGTAAGGACTATCATTGAATTTAGCGACATTCACTTGGGTTTAGAACATAACAAATCTAGCTGCCAATTTTGGGAAAATCTGATTATTTTCTCATATTTTTCAGTGTCTCTGTGTATATTCAAGACAGAAAAAGAAAATAAAAACAAACATTATTTGATTCACTTTGTTTCTCACTCTTTCGTTCTGTTTAGGCTGTGAAGCACCAAAGTGGAAGATTAAGAGTGAAATTTTTGGCTGAGATTCTGAGCAAACCGGACTATATAATGCAGCAACTCGGGCGAGTATCAGACTGTGTGCGATTGTTTCTAATATTTAATGGAAGGGAGAAAGTCCCGATGAATTGGTCAACATAGGTATCAATGTCATTGGTAGAATTAAGTAAAAAGTTAAGCATAGATAGTACGAGGATCAAGGCAGCAAATAAAAACTGACTGTCAAAGTTTATAATCTGTAGAATGCTATCTGAACCACTTGCAAGTTGACATAGGATGCATAAAGTTGGAAAATACATTGTAAAGCAATTGGTGTAAGAGAAGTGTATTTTGGTTCGTATGGCACGAAGAGAGTGAGAGTGAGAGTGATACACTTCGGGTAGCCTGTACCAGAAAAGTCCTTTTGCAAACTGCCCATCTTGGGAATCATAGATTCCCAACAGTGTCGAAACAGGCCATTTGGCCCGACAAGTCCACACTGAACCTTCAAAGAGTATAGCACCGAGACCAATTCCCTTACTCTATTGCTCTATAGTTCCCCTGACGAACGCACCTCACTGAACAAATGAGGACGGCCAATTCACCTGGCCTGAAAGTCTTTGAACGGAAACTGGAGCATCAGAAGGACACACATGCAGTCTTGGGGACAATGTGCAAACATCCATTGACAGTCGCACAAAGCTGGATTTGAACCCAGGTCCGTGAAGGTGTGAGGTAGCTGTGCTGACTGCTCAGTCACCTTGATGGTAACAAGGAATGAGAGATGCTTTTGAACTCAGTAGATGGCGCAAGGGATGAAAAATGGAAAGATGTGATTTGTCAAAAAAAAGAAACTTTAAAGGAAAACGAAAACATGAGAAATGAGAATCAGAGAATTGCAAGAATGGTCGGAGAAGTAAAGGAAAGCTAGGAATACAGCAACCATCAAGCTTAACGTCACAAATGAAAGAAAGAGAAAAGTGAAAGCTTCATGTCTTTCAAAACAAAGTAAAAAAATCCATAACACACGTTGAAATGAATCATATGGCACGACGATTCTCAGAGGAAAGCAATATCTAATAGGAGTGGTCTGCAGGCCCCTTAATGATGAACACAGTGTAGGACAAGTTAGACAAGAAGAAATATTGGACGCTTGTGACAGTGCAATGTCACAAATCATTACTGACTTGAATCTATATATAGACAGTGCAAATCAACTTGGCAGTAGTGGCCTGGATGAGAAGTTATCGCTTACTTTTGAGAGAGTTTCTTCGAGCTGCATGTACTTGAACAATCAGGAAGCAGGTTATACGTTTATCATCTTGTGGGAATTGTGTGATGTGACATGATTTGTGAAACAATCTCCGATTAAATACACTCCGAGATAGCAGCAATAAAAATATGATT
>NW_025188081.1:0-3087 GCF_004010195.1 Chiloscyllium plagiosum | reverse complement strand
GGGCTGCTGTTCACTTCCTGTGTGTCCCTTGAGATGCTTCATGAAGAGGTGTGTGTGTGTGTGCAGGACAGCTGTTCACTTCTCGGTGTGTCCAACGTCGTGCTCCATGTTGGACAGCGGTGTGTGTGCTGGGCTGTTGTTCACTTGCTGGTGTGTCCCATATGGTGCTCGATGTTGGACAGGGAGTTTCAGCATCTTTGACTCATGTCTTTAAAACGTGGTCTGTGCCTGTCTACTGAAGGCCTGTGTTTGTCCCTCTCAGCTGATCACGTGGTCAGAAACACGAGGCAGACCCTGAAGTATAATTATAAAGGAGTAGATATCTCACTTTTAGCGGAGGGAAGTCTGATTGTCTCCTGTTACTGTGTGCAGTTCTGGTCACCTCACTTTAGGAAAGATGTGGAAGCTTTGGAGAGGGTGCAGAGAAGATTTACCAGGATGTTGCCTGGAATTGAGAATAAGTCGTACGAGGATAGATTGAGAGTGCTAGGCCTTTTCTCGTTGGAACGGAGAAGGATGAGGGGTGAATTGATCGAGGTTTATAAGATGATCAGAGGAATAGATAGAATAGACAGTCAGAAAATTTTTCCCCGGGTACAACAGAGTGTTACAAGGGGACATAAATTTAAGAGGAGAAAGTGAGGGCTGCAGATGCTGGAGATCAGAGCTGAAAATGTGTTGCTGGAAAAGCGTAGCTGGTCAGACAGCATCCAGGGAACAGGAGAATCGACGTTTCGGGCATAGGCCCTTTTCCAGGAATGAGGGAAGTGTGTCCAGCAGGCTAAGATAAAAGGTAGGGAGGAGGGACTTGGGGGAGGGGCGTCGGAAATGCGATAGGTGGAAAGAGGTCCAGGTGACGGTGATAGGTCAGACTGGGGTGGGGGCGGAGAGGTCAGGAAGAAGATTGCAGGTTAGGAAGGCGGTGTGAGTTCGATGGATTTGACTGAGACAAGGTGGAGGGAGGGAAAGTGAGGAAACTGGTGAAATCCGAGTTCATCCCTTGTGGTTGGAGGGTTCCGAGGCGGAAGATGAGGCGCTCTTCCTCCAACCGTCGTGTTGTTGTGGTCTGGCGATGGAGGAGTCCAAAGACCTGCATATCCTTGGTGGAGAGGAGGGGGAGTTGAAGTATTGAGCCACAGGGTGGTTGGTCAAGTGGAAGCTCTGACACCACGGACTGGGTGTGTGTGGGGAAAGGGATCTGGCAAATATGTCTGTGTCTTTACGTGAGCACAGGCTCTCACTCTCATCCTTAAACATACACACACACACCCTCTTTCTCTCACACACGGGCACAAACATACACATCCGCATAAATAGGCGACAGATTTAGATAGAGGATTTGGATCGACACAGGCTTGGAGGGCTGAAGGGCCTGTTCCTGCGCTGTGATTGTCTTTGTTGAAAGGAAAATGAAATCAAGATCAAATGGGCTCAGCGAATATGTGGATACGATAATTTATTGTAGAGAACAGGAATTGATAGTGGAGAAAGGGCTGTAGATGCCATATACATGGACGTCAGTAAGGCGTTTGATGAGATAGACTGACGGAGAAGGTGAAGTCACAAGGCGTCCATGGTGTACTAGCTAGATGGGCAACAGTAGATAGAGAGTAGTAATGGAATGGAGTTTCTCAAAATGGACAACTGTTCTGTGTGGTGTTTCACAGAGATCCGTGCTGGGACCACTGTTTGTTGTGATATATTTACATGATCTGATGGAAGGTATAAGTGGGCTGATTAGTAAGTTTTCAGATGACACTATGATTGGTAGAGTAGCAGAAAGTTGAGGGGACTGTCAGAAAACACAGCTGAATGTAGATAGATTGGAGAGTTGGGTGGAGAAAGGGCAGGTGTGAGGTGATGCATTTTGGAAGCTCCAATTCGAGCGGGAATTATACAGTAACTGGAAAAACCCTGTGGAAAATTGATGTACAGAGAGATCTGGGTGTTCAGGTCCATTGTTCGCTGAACGTGTCAGGTGATAGAATGATCAAGCAGGCATACAGCATACTTTCCTTCCTGCATTCTAACAATTTAAGAAGTGGAGGACCACAGACCAGTTAACTCGTCACCAACAGGAGGAAATCTGTTGGAATCTATTGCGTACAAGAGTAGGCAGGCCATATTACAGTTGTATAGGACTTTGGTTCAACTTCATTCAAAATACTGCAGACAGTTCTGGTTTACACATTACTGAAAGGATCTGGATGCTTTGGAAAAAGGGCAGAGGATTTTCACCAGAATGTTGCCTAGCATGGAGAGAACGAAATATAAAGATAGGTTTGGTAGATTAGATTTATTTTCATTTGAAAGACGGAGGTTGAGGGAGGACTTGATTGAGGTCTACAAAATCATGAGAGATGTAAGTAGGGTGGATAGCAAGCTTATTCCCAGAGTGGGGGACTCAGTTACTAGCGGTCAAGAATTCAAGATGAACGCGGAAAAGTTTATTGGAGATATGCTCGAAAAGTTCTTTGCGCAGAGGGTGGTGGGTGGCTGGAATGAGTTGCCAGCGGAGGTGGTAGAGGCGGAGACAATAACATCATTTAATATGAGGAAGCAGAGGGATACAGATCCTTAGAAAATAGGCGACAGATTTAGATAGAGGATTTGGATCGACACAGGCTTGGAGGGCTGAAGGGCCTGTTCCTGCGCTGTGATTGTCTTTGTTGAAAGAAAAATGAAATCAAGATCAAATGGGCTCAGCGAATATGTGAATACGATAATTTATTGTAGAGAACAGGAGAATGACAAGGAGACGAAACGGTTACATTGCATCTGTCTTGAAAGAGGAAGATCCAGGAAATCTCCCATAAATACCAAGTCACTATGGAACCTTTGTAACTAAAGACTAAAATCATTCATATATGAGGTAGTATTTGGAAACAGAACTGGGATGAGGATTGATAAGTCTGACAGACCGGATATAATTCAAACTGAAATTTCAGAGAAAAGAGCAATACACATATTGACTGCAATTTCTGTATTCACTTCGGAAGGTTATAAATGCATTCTAATGATTTACGAAGGGAAGAAATGGGAGAGTGGAGGACCACAGGCCAGTTAGTTGTCATACACAGTCGGGAA
>NW_025188080.1:0-3087 GCF_004010195.1 Chiloscyllium plagiosum | reverse complement strand
AGTACACACATGTTACCTTCTAAGGTGTATCCCCGACTGGGAGAAACATCGAAGAACTATACCCAATTCCTCTAAGTACCGTCTATTGGTCTTCCCTAATATTAGCGTGTCATTTCGGCAAGCTGAGATTGACCTCATAAAATGTTCTCCATTGTATGCTGAAAAGATGCACAGGCTGATGTTACCTCAGATGGCAGTCTTGTATTTTGATCCAAATCCGTGTGAGTATTAATTGTAGCAGACTTTTGGGAATCCTAATCTAAACACGATGGCAAGTGCGTGTGCCTCATGTTCACCTTTGTGAATGACAATCCCCCTGCCAGTTTAAATTCTGTATTGGGGGATTGGGAATTAATGCACTTCTGCAAAGCGGTTTGCCATTTGTTTAAAATCCCTACAAATGCATACAAATGTGCCCCACTTGTCTCATTTTTCAATGATAAAGCCAGCTAGAGTCATAGATTCATAGAAATGTCAAGAGTGTTCTGTGCCCTTCGATCCAACTTGTCTGTTCCGACCAGATATCCCAATCTTATCTCGTCCCCTTTGCCAGTCGTTGGCCCATATTCTGCTAAACCCTTCCTATTCATATACCCATCGAGATACCTTTTAAATATAGCAGTTGTACCAGCCTCCAACACCTCCTGTGGCAGCTCATTCCATAGATACACCACGCACTGTGTGAAAAAGTTGCCCCTTAGGGCCCTTAGGCCCCTTTTATGCCTTTCCCCTCTGACCCTATGTCCTCTCGTTCTGTACTTTGCCAATACAGGAAAAATACTTTATCAATTTACCCTGACGCTGCTCCTCATGATTTTTTAAATCTCTATAAGGTCACCCCTCGTCCTCCAGTGCTCTCGGGACAACAGCCCCAGCCTATTCAGCCTCTCCCTCTATCTCAAACCCACCAACTCAGGCAACATTCTTTTCTTAACTTTTAAATTTTTCCAACAGCCTTCCGATAGGAAGGAGACCAGAATTGCACGCAATATTCTAAAAGTGGCATAATCAACGTCCTGTACAGCTGCAAGGTGAACTACCAAGTCGTATAATCAATACTCTGACAAATAAAGGAAAGCAAACCAAACGCCTTCTTCACTACCCTAACTAGATAGGACTTTACTTTCAAGGTGTCTTTGTGCAGCAACACGCCCCAGGACCTTATCATAAAGTGGACAGGTCCTGCTCTGATTTGCTTTTCCAAAATGTAGCACCTCCCATTTATGTAAATTAGCTCCTTCTGCTACTCCTCAGCCCATTGAGGTAACCTTATTCCCTGTCCACTACACCTCCATGTTTGGTGTCATCGGCAAAACTATACCTCCTTTGTTCACATCCAAATCATTTATATAACTGAGGAAATGTCGTGGACCCAGCACTGTTCCTTGTGATACTCCACTGTTCACAGACTTTCAATCAGAAAAGCAACCCACCCCCACCACTCCCCCCCACCCCCTGCCCCGGTACCCTCGATCATCTACTTTAGAACCAATTCTGTGTCAAAAGTGCTAGTTCTTCCTGTATTTCATGAGATCTAACCTTGCTAACCAATCTCCTATGTCGAAATCCTTACTGAAGTTCATATAGATCACATCTACCGCTCTTCCCTCATTAATACTGTTTTTCATTCTTTGAAAAACTCAATCTAGTTCCTGATACATGATTTCCCACGCAGAAAGCCATGTTCACTCTCCATAATCAGTCTTTGCCTTTCCAAATACTTGTAAATCCTGTCCGTCAGCAAATCCTCCAACAACTTGCCCACTTCTTACGTCGGGTCACCGGTCTATAGTTCCTTGCCATGTCCTTACCACCTTACTTAATGGTACCACGTTAGCCAACCTCCAGTCTTCCGGCACCTCACCTGTGACATCGATGAGACAAATATACTCAGCAAGGGGTCCAGAAATCACTTCCCTCGCTTTCCACAGAGTTCTGGGGTACACCTGATCAGTTCCTGGGAATTTATTCACCTTTAAGCGTTTCAAGACAACCAGCACTTCCTAATCTGAATTATTTTTTCAAGATGTCACCATCTATTTCCCCACATTCTATATCTTCCATGTCCTTTTACTGCTTTTGGACTCTTCTAAGGTTTCACTCGATCTCCTGTTTGTATCTGACCTATGCTTACTTCTTTTTCTGAACCCAACCCTCAATATTTTCTACTCATTTGGTATTCGTTACAACTAACAACCTTTCCTTACACCATAACAGGATTTTCCTGTCTCTGGACTCTCGTTATCACATTTCCTAAAGCATCCCATTTTCCAGTCGTCCCTTTACCTGTAAACATTTACCTTCAATCAGCTTTTGAAAGCTCTTGCCTCATACCGTTAAATTTAATCTTCTAACAATTTAGAAATTCAACTTTTAGACCCAGTCTGTCCTTTTCTATCATTAATTTAAAATCAAGAGATTTATGGTCACTGGCCCCAAAGTGCTAACCCCTGACACCTGACCTGCCTTATTTCCCAAGAGTAGGTCACGTTTTGCATCTTCTCGAGTATCTACATCCACATACTGAATCAGAAAATATTCTTGTGAACACTTAACAAATTCCTCTCCATCTAAACCCTTAACACTATGGCAATCCTGGTCCACGTTTGTAAACTGAAAGCATTCAAATAACCACTCTAATATTCTTACACATAACTGACATACCCATCCAAACTTGTGTCTCAATTTCCTGCTGACTAGTAGGAGGTCATTTAATCATTCCCAAAATGCTGGTGATTCCACTCTTATTTCGCAGTTCCACCCAAATAACTTCTCTGGACATATTTCCAGGCATATCATCCCTAAGTACAGCAGAAAAGCTATCGTTTATCAAAAATTCCACTCACCTCCTCTCCTGCCTCCCTTTCTATCCTTCCCGTAGAATTTGTATCCTGAAACATTAAGCTGCTAGTCCTGTATATCCCTGAGCCACGTTTGTGTAATTGCTATAATATCCCAGTCTCATATTCCTAAATATGCCGTGAGTTCATCTGTCTTCCCTGTTAGACCCCTTGCATTGAAGTAATTGCAGTTAAATTTATCAGTCCTAACTTATTCTCTGCTTTGTTACTGCGGACCCTGACTGTT
>NW_025188079.1:0-3087 GCF_004010195.1 Chiloscyllium plagiosum | reverse complement strand
CTACCAGTGCTTCATCCAGAGGCCCACCGATGAGGTTACCTAGCATGGTGATGAAATGTCTGAAAATGAACCTTCCAGCTCAGTGAGCAAACCTACATCCAGAACCTCAACCTGAGCTACAAATCTTCTCAAAACTCATTAAGGCACAGTCTTTGTCTTGGTTAAATGCTTTCACATATTTCTAACTACCTGGTGAAATTTCTCATCCTGAGAATCCACAGATTGTGGCCTTACCAAGAATTTAGTTTGAGGCACACTAAAATGACAATTCCACACATTACTGAGGGAGCATTGCATTATCATAGGTATAATCTTTACCCATAAGTTTTTAAACTCAAAATATTCTTATATGAGATGGTACCAGACCTGTTGAGTTTCTCCAGCACTTTTCATTTTCATTTCAGACCTCTGCAGTATCTTGATTTTACTTAACTAAAGATGTGGTAATGGGGAAAGGATATAGGAAAGCAATTGTTGGTACCTTGAACCTTTCTACTACCAGAGTTAATTTTCTAGCAGCAGAAATGATATCAAATGAAATATCTGTCCAACTGAATAATTGGCTACTTAATGGGGTGTTGGAAGTTTTTGAATGGACTGTGTGTGGGGAGGTGGACCAATTAAATCTGGCAGACTATCAGCAGGCTATGGGATTAGGTGCCAGCTACACATACGTCAGCTGATCATCATCACAAGTACTGACATCAATGCATTCTCATGCATTGGAAACACAAGTACCAATAGCCATCCTAAGTGGGGTGGAGCTGAACTGTCAACCCTGTGACTGGACCAGTCAGTTGTTTTTCTTTGTTCATTCATTGGATGAGGGCATCACTGGGCGAGGCAGCACGTTTTGTTTATCCCTAATTGTCCAGAGGGCAGTTAAGAATCAACCACATTCTTGTGGGTCTGGAGTCAAATGTTGGCCAGAATAGATAGAGATCACAGGTTCTTTCTCAAAAGGGCATTAGTGAATCAGATGGGCCTTTCCAACAGTCAATTCACTGTCATCATTAAACTCTTACTTCTGGAGTTCTTTTATTTACTTGAATTCAAATTCCACCATCGTGGGAGTCGAACCTGGGCCTGGAGATAATGAGCTGCATCACTGGATTAACAGTCCAGCCATAATACCACAAGACCATCACCTCTTGGTGTCAGGGCATTGTCTGTAGTAGAGACAAAAGTTCTGACACAGCCGCTTAGCTGGTTACTGTTTGCAAGAGAGGATCTCACTGACCACTGCAGAAGGGCCATCCTAATAAATGTAATATCTTAAACCTAACAATGTTGAAATGTATTTGCCTATGCCGATTTTCTCCATTACTCTTTTGGAATTCCATGTTCCATGCCAACCACCTAAAATTGTTGTGACTCTGGGTCTCATAGCCTCCATCATTGTACTGTCACTTTGGATCTTCCAACAGCCCTTATTCACTGCAATGTTGGGTTTATAACATCTCTAACTGTGCTGTCACTGTGGCACCTACACACCATTCCCCTCACTAGCTGTATCTCTAGGTATTATAATTTCCATCATTGTAATACAATCTTGGATCTTATAACTGCCCTCATTATCTGCTCTTACAACCCCTGTACTGTGCTATAACCTGGATGTATTATGCTCACTCACTGTGCTATCAACTAGGAGATAGTCTTATTCCCAATACCTCTGCTTCTGCTGCATCTGTTCCCAGGATGACCAGTTCCATCATAGAAAATCCCAGGTGATCTCCTTCTTCAAAGACCGCAATTTCCCCTCCCACATTGTCGACGATGCCCTCCAGCATATCTCCTTCATTTCCCGCACCTTCGCCCTTGAACCCCAACTGTCCTAATGCAACAAGTCAGAACCCCCTTAGTCCTCACCTTCCACCCCACTAACCTCCGTACACATTGCATCATTCCCCACCACTTCCACCACCTACAATTAGACCTCACCAGTAGGGATATATTCCCCACCCCCCACCCCTATCAGCATTTTGGAGAGACCATTCCCTTCTCGACACTCTTGTCAGATCCACACACCCCACCAGCCCACACCCCATTCGCAGCACCTTCCCCTGCCACCTCAAGCAGTGCAAAACATGCACCCACACCAATTCCCTCATCTCCATCCAAGGCCCCAAAGGATTCCTCCACATCTGACAGAAATTCACCTGAACATCCACAAATGTCATCTACCGTATATGTTGCACTGGATGTGGTGTCCTCTACGTCGGGGAGACAGGACGCCAACTTGCAGATCATTTCAGAGAACATCTCTGGGAGACCCTTACCAACTAACCCCACCACTCCATGGCTAAACACTTCAACTTCCCCTCCCACTCTACTCAGGACATGCAGATCCTGGGTCTCTTCTATCTCCAAGCCCTAACTACCCGATGCCTGGATGAAGAACACCACATCTTCTGCCTTCGGACCCTGCAACCACACAGGATGAATGTGGTTTTCACCAGTTTTCTCATTTCCCTTCCCCCTCACTTTATCCCAGTCCCAGGCCTCCAACTTGGCACTGCCCTCTTGACCTGTCCTTCCCATCTATCCACTCCATCCTTCTCTCCGACCAACACTTTCTCCCCAACCTTCATCCACCTATTGCATTCCCAGCTACCTTCCCCCCAGCTCCACCCCATTCTCATTTATCTCTCAGGCACCTTGCCCACAAGCATCATTCCTGATGAAGGGCTTATGCCTGAAACATCGAATCTCCTGCTGCCTGACCTGCTATGCTTTTCCAGCATCACACTTTCATCACTGTCCTATCACCCTGGGTCTTATAACCTCCTCCCCTCAATGTCATGTCGCCCTTGTTCTGGTATCCTCACTCATTATGCCATAAGTCTGTGTCTTCTACTTGTCCTCATTGTACTATAAGCCATGTCTTATACCCTCCCTCACTGTGCTATAACCCTGTATCCTATCCACCACTTCACTGTTCTGTATCCCTGGGTCCTGTATCTCTCTTTCATGTAAAGTAAATCTATCATCAAGAATATTGTCGGTCTTTAAAAACAAATGAATGTTTGGAAAGGACAGGCCTGTTGAATAATAATTTTGTGTCAGTCTTTGCAGTAAATTTAACAT
>NW_025188078.1:0-3087 GCF_004010195.1 Chiloscyllium plagiosum | reverse complement strand
GCCCGGTGCTGGTGTGGTCTGGAGGCTAGGTGCTGATGCAGTCTAGAGGCTAGGTGCCAGTACGGTCTGGTGGCCAGGTGCCGGTGTGGTCTGGAGGCTAGGTGCCGATGTGGTCTGGAGTCTAGGTGCCATTGCGATCGGGAGGCTAGGTGCCAGTGTGGTCTGGAGGCTATGTTCCACTGCGGTCTGGAGGGTAGGTGCTGGTGTGGTCTGGACGGTAGGTGCTGGTGTGGTCTGGAGGGTAGATGCCAGTGCGGGCTGGAGGCTAGGTGCCGGTGTGGTCTGGTGGCTAGGTGCTGGTGTTTTCTGGAGGCTAGGTACTAGTGTGGTCTGGAGGCTAGTTGCCAGGGTGGGCTGGAGGCTGGTTGCCGGTGCAGTCTGGAGGCTAGTTTGCTGGTGCGGTCTGGAGGCTAGGTGCAGGTGTGGTCTGGAGGGTAGATGCCAGTGCGGTCTGGAGGCTAGGTGCCGGTGTGGTCTGGTGGCTAGGTGCTGGTGTTTTCTGGAGGCTAGGTACTAGTGTGGTCTGGAGGCTAGTTGCCAGGGCGGGCTGGAGGCTGGTTGCTGGTGCGGTCTGGAGGCTAGTTGCACGTGTGATCTGGAGGCTAGGTGTCAGTGCGGGCTGGAGGCTGGTTGCCGGTGCGGTCTGGAGGCTAGGTGCTGGTGCGGTCTGGAGGCAAGTTTCCATGTGGTCTTGAGGCTATCTGCTGGTGTGGGCTTGAGGCTATGTGCTGGTGTGGTCTTGTGGCCAGGTGCTGGTGTAGTCTGGTGGCCAGGTGCTGGTATGGTCTGGAGACTAGGTGCTGGTGTGGTTTGGAGGGTAGATGCCAATGCGGTCTGGACACTGGGTGCTGGTGTGGTTTGGATGCTAGGTGCTGGTGCGGTCTGGAGGCCAACTGTCGGTGTGCTCTGGATGCTAGGTGCTGGTGCGGTCTGGAAGCTAGGTGCCAGTGCGGCCTGGAGGCCAGGTGCTGGTGCGGTCTGGAGGCCAGGTGCTGGTGCGGTCGGGAGGCCAGGTGCCGGTGCGATCTGGAGGCTAGGTGTTGTTGTGGTCTGGAGACTATGTGGTGATGTGGTCTGGAGGCTATATGTTGGTGTGGTCTGGAGGCTATATGTTGGTGTGGTCTGGAGACTATGCGTTGGTGTGGTATGCAGGCCAGGTGCCGGTGCGGTCTGGAGGCCAGGTGCAGGTGCGGTCTGGAGGCCAGGTGCAGGTGCGGTCTGGAGGCCAGGTGCCAGTGCGGTCTGTAGGCACGTTGCTGGTGCGGTCTGGAGGCTAGGTGCCAGTGCAGTCCGGAGGCTAGGTACCGGTGCGGTCCGGAGGTTAGGTGTTGGTGAGGTCTGGAGGCTAGATGCTGATGCGGTCTAGAGGCTAGGTGCTAGTGCGGTCTGGAGGCTAGATGCTGGTGTGTTGTACAGGCTAGGTGTCGGTGAGGTCTGGAGGCTAGGTGCTGATGCAGTCTGGAGGCTAGGTGCTGATGCAGTCTGGAGGCTAGGTGCTGATGCGGTCTGGAGGCTAGGTGCCGGTGCAGTCTGGAGGTTTGGTGCTGGTGCGGTCTGGAGGCTAAGTTCTGGTGCAGTCTGGAGGCTAGGTTCCGGTGCGGTCTGGAGGCTCATTGCTGTTGCGGTCTGGAGGTATGTTGCCGGTGTGGTCTGGAGGCTAGATGCTGATGCAGTCTGGAGGCTAGGTGCTGGTGTGGTCTGGAGGCTAAGTGCTGATTTGGTCTGGAGGCTAGGTGTCCGTGTGGTCTGGAGATTAGGTGCCGGTGAGGTCTGGAGGCAAGATGCCAGTGTTTTCTGGAGGCTAGGTCGCAGTATGGTCTGGAGGCTAGTTTGCCGGTGCCATCTGGTGTGGTCTGGAGACTAGGTGGCTATGCGGTCTGGAGTTTAGGTGCCGGTGCAGTCTGGAGGCTAGGTGGCGGTGTGGTCTGGAGGCTAGGTGCGGTCTGGATGCTAGGTGCTGGTGCAGTCTGGAAGATCGTTGCTGGCATGGTCTGGATGTTAGGAGCCAGTATGGTCTGGATGCTGGGTGCCGGTGCTTTCTGGAGGCCAGTTTCTGGCATGGTATGGTGGCTAGGTGCTGTTGCAGTGTGGACGCCAGGTGCCAAGTGGTCTGGAGACTAGGTGCCAGTGCGGTCTGGAGGCTAGATGCATCTGTGGTCTGGAGGTTAGATGCCGGTTTGGTCGGGAGATTAGATGCCGGCGTGGTTCTTGAGGCTAGATGCCAGTGTGGTTTGGAGGCTAGGAGCTGATGTGGTCTGGAGGCTAAATGCCAGTGCAGTGAGACTAGGTGTCAGTGCAGTCTGGAGGCTCGTTCCCGGTGCAGTCTGGAGTTAGTTGCCGGTGCATTCTGGAGGCCAGTTATTGGTGCGGTGTATGGAGACTAGGTGCCGGTGCACTCTGCAGGCTCATTGGCGATGCAGTCTGGAGGCACTTTGCCGGTGTGGTCTGAAGGTATTTTGCCGGTGTGGTCTGGAGGCTAGGTGCTGGTGTGTTTTGGAGGCTCGTTGTCACAGACACCCGGCCGCAGCACAGACTCCCGGCCTCAGCACAGACATCCGGCCTCAGTATGGACACCTGGACTCAGCACAGACACCCGGCCACAGTACGGACACCCGGCCTCAGCACAGACACCCGGCCTCAGCACAGACTCCCGGCCTCAGCACGGACACCCGGCCTCAGCACGGACTCCCGGCCTCAGCACAGACACCCCGGCCTCAGCACAGACACCCGGCCTCAGTACGGACACCCGGCCTCAGCACAGACTCCTGGCCTGTGCACAGACACCCGGCCTCAGCACAGACACCCGACCTCAGTACGGAAACCCGGCCTCAGCACAGACTCCCGGCCTCAGCACGGACTCCTGGTCTCTGCACAGACACCTGGCCTCAGCACGGACACCTGGCCTCAGCACAGACTCCCGCCCTCAGCACGGACTCCCAGCCTCAGCACAGAAACCCGGTCTCAGCACAGACTCCCGACCTCAGCACAGACACCCGGCCTCAGCAAAGACACCCGGCCTCAGCACAGACACCCATCCTCAGCACAGACACCCATCCTCAGCACAGACACCTGGCCTCAGCACAGACA
>NW_025188077.1:1914-3087 GCF_004010195.1 Chiloscyllium plagiosum | reverse complement strand
CCTCCTGTTCCTGTGTCCCAGTCTCAGGCAGTTGAATGACTCCCTCCTGTTCCTGTGACCCAGTTTCGAGCATTTGAGTGACTGCCTCCTGTTCCTGTGTCCCAGTCTCAAGCAGTTGAATGACTCCCTCCTGTTCCTGTGACCCAGTCTCGAGCAGTTGAGTGACTGCCTTCTGTTCCTGTGTCCCAGTCTTGAACAGATGAATGACTCCCTCCTTTTCTTGTGACCCGGTCTCGAGCAGTTGAATGACTCCCTCCTGTTCCTGTGTCCCAGTCTCGAGCAGTTGAATGACTCCCTTCTGTTCTTGTGACCCAGTCTCGAGCAGTTGAGTGACTGCCTCCTGTTCCTGTGACCCAGTCTCGAGCAGTTGAGTGATTGCCTCCTGTTCCTGTGTCCCAATCTTGAGCAGTTGAGTGATTGCCTCATGTTCCTGTATCCCAGTCCCGAACAGTTGAATGACTGCCTCCTGTTCCTGTGTCCCAGTCTTGAGCAGTTGAGTGACACCCTCCTGTTTCTGTGTCCCAGTCTCATGAGGGTGAATGAATGCCTCCTGTTCCTGTGACCTAGCCTCGTGCAATTGAGTGACTGCCTCCTCTTCCTGTGTCCCAGTCTTCAGCAGCTGAGATATGTCCCCCACCTTCTCCAGAGTAACAGGCTCGAAGAGCTCTGTGCTCAACTGCTGCTCCCGTGGAATGGAATTGAGGTACTGAATGGCCTCTTCGCATTCTTTACAGCTTTTCTTGACTAAAAGCTTTTTTCCTGTTTCTGCAAAACACCATCATAATCTGAGTGATTTATTTTTGTATTTGACTCTCAGGAATTGAGCAAACAAGCGGACTGACAGAATTCAGAAGCTGACCAACCTCCTCCTGTTCCCATGTTAAACACTCAAGAATCAATAGTCTCAGAGATGTACAGCACAGAAAAAAGATCCCTCAGTCCGGTCGTCCATGCCGACCAAATATCCTAAATAAATCTTGTCCCCCTTGCCACCACTTGGCCCATCTCCCTCTATATATCTCCCATGCATATATCCATCCAAATGCCTTTTAAATGGTGTAACTGTACCTGCCTCCACCACCTCTTTTGGCTGTTCAATCCATACACATAGCAGTCTCTGTGAGAAAATGTCCCTCATGTCCCTTTTTAAATCTTTCTCCTCTCACCTTAAAC
>NW_025188077.1:0-1147 GCF_004010195.1 Chiloscyllium plagiosum | reverse complement strand
ATTCCTGCCTCAGGCGACTGACTGTGTGGAGTTTGCACGTTCTCGCCGTGTCTGCGTGGGTTTCCTCCGGGTGCTCCGGTTTCCTCCCATAGTCCAAAGATGTGCAGGTCAGGTGAATTGGCCATGCTAAATTGCCCCGAGTGTTAGGTAAGGGGTAAATGTAGGGGTATGGGTGGGTTGCGCTTCGGCGGGGCGGTGTGGACTTGTTGGGCCGAAGGGCCTGATTCCACAATGTAAGTAATCTAATCTAAATCTAATCTAATCAGTCTTCACTGTCGACTACAACACCAAATTTCGAATTATCCAAAACCTTACTGACCGTACTTCATATATTCAAGTGCAAATGATTTGTATAAGTGACAAAAGGCAGTAGACTCACCGTTGATCTTTGCGGCACGCCACTAGTCACAGGTCTCCAAGCTCAATGAACAAATGTCCACTGTCATGCCCTGTCTCCAATATTCAAGAACATTTTGGATCTAAATTGCGAGCACTCCCTAGATTCCACGCAATCTAACCTTGCTAACCAGTCTACCATGCACAACATTTTGGTTTTCTTATTGAATTCCATAAAGACAACATCCACTGGCCTGCCTTCATCAATCATCTTCATCACTTTCTGAAATAATTCCATCGAGTCAGTGAAACGTGATCTCGAATGTACAAAACCCTCTTCAGTCTTTGTCTTTCCAAATGCATATACATTCTTTCCCTCAAAATCCCCTCCAACAATTTAGTCACCATTGACGTCAGACTCATCGGTCTATAGTTACCTGTTTTTTCCTTAATTTCTTAAAAAATCACACTATGTTAGCAGCTCTCCAGTCTTTTGACACATCACCTGTGGAAATCAATGATACAAATATATCAGCAAAATTCGGAGCAATCTCTTTCCTGCTTCCCAAAAACGTCTGGGATACAAGTGATTAGTCCCAGTGATTTGATAAACTTTTTGTGTTTTAAAATGTCCAACGACTCCTTGTAATATAAACACTTTTCAAGATATCATTATATACTTATTCATTCTCTCTCTCGTAACCTCTTCCACATTAAATACTGAGGAGAAATACTGGTTTCATACACCTCCCATCTCCTGTGGTTCCACACATAGGTAGCCTTACAGATCTTTAAGGGGCCCTATTCTCTC
>NW_025188076.1:0-3086 GCF_004010195.1 Chiloscyllium plagiosum | reverse complement strand
CTACAGGGGGAGTAAGATGCTGTGCACTGGGCTCCTTGCTGCAGGAGGAGTAAGATTCTGTGCACTGGGCTGCTGGCTACAGAGGGAGGAAGATTCTGCGCACTGGGCCACTTGCTGCAGAGGGAGTAAGATTTGGGGCGCAGTGGGCAACTGGCTGCTGTGGGAGTAAGATTCTGTGCACTGGGCGACTGGCTACAGAGGGAGAAAGATTCTGTGCACTGGGCTCCTGGCTACAGGGGGAGTAAGATTGTGTACACTGGGCTACTGGCTACGGAGGGAGTAAGATTCTGCGCACTGGGCCACTTGCTACATGGGGAGTAAGATTCTGCACACTGGGCCACTTGCAACAGGGGGAGTAAGATTCTGTGCAATGGGCTACTGGCTACAGGGGGAGTAAGATTCTGTGCACTGGGCTACTGGCTACAGGGGGAGTAAGATTCTATGCCCTGGGCCACTGGCTACAGTGGGTGTATGATACTGTGCACTGGGCCACTTGCTACCGGGTGAGTAAGATTCTACACACTGGGCTACTGGCTACAGGGGGACTAAGATTCTGTGCACTGGGCTACTGGCTACAGGGGGAGAAAGATTCTGTGCACTGGGCTACTGGCTCCAAGCAGAGTAAGATTCTGTGCACTGGGCTACAGGCTACAGAGGGAGTAGGATTCTGTGCACTGGGCCACTTGCTACAGGCGGAGTAAGATTCTGTGCCCTGGGCCACTTTGTATAGGGGGAGTAAGATTCAGCACACTGGGCTACTGGCTACCGAGGGAGTAATATTCTATGCACTGGGCTACTGGCTACAGGGGGAGTAAGATTTGGCACACTGGGCTACTGGCTACAGTGGGAGTAAGATTCTGGGCACTGGGCCACTTGGTACAGGGGGAGTTAGATTCTGTGCAGTGGGCTACTGGCTACAGGGGGAGTAAGATTCTGCGCACTGCGCTACTGGCAAGAGTGGGCGTAAGATTCTGTGCACTGGGTCACTCGCTACAGTGGGAGTGAGATTCTGCGCACTGGGCTACTGGCTACAGGGGGAGTGAGTTTCTGCACACTGGGCCACTTGCTACAAAGGGAGTTAGATTACGCGCACTGGGCTACTGGCGACAGTGGGAGTAAGATTCTGAACACTGGGCCACTTTGTATATTGGGAGTAAGATTCTGAACACTGGGCTACTGGCTACAGGGCTATTAAGATTCTGTGCACTGGGCCACTGGCTACAGGGGAGTAAGATTCTGTGCACTGGGCTACTGGCTACAGGGGGAGTAAGATTCTGCGCACTGGACCACTTGCTACTGGAGGAGTAAGATTCTTTGCACTGGGCCACTTGCTACAGGGGGAGTAAGATTCTGCGCACTGGGCTACTTGCTACAGGGGGACTAAGATTCTGCGCACTTAGCCACTGGCGACAGTGGGAGTAAGATTCTGTGGACTGGGCTCCTGGCTACAGGGGGAGTAAGATTCTGCGCACTGGGCTACTGGCTACAGGGGGAATAAGATTCTGTGCACTGGGTCACTTGCTGCAGCTGGATTAAGATTCTGCACACTGGGCCACTTGCTACAAGGGGAGAAAGATTCTGCGCACTGGGTCACTGGCTACAGTGGGAGTAAGATTCTGTGCACTGGGCCACTTGCTACAGTGGGAGTAAGAATCTGTGCACTGGGCTACCGGCTACAGTGGGAGTAAGATTCTGAACACTGGGCCACTTGCTACAGGGGGGGTTAGGTTTCTGTGCTCTGGGCCAGCTCTTCCAAGGGGAGTAAGATTCAGTGCACTGGGCCACTTGCTACAGGGGTAGTAAGATTCTGTGCACTGGGCCACTTTGTACAGTGGGAGTAAGATTCTGAACACTGGGCTACTGGCTACAGGGGTATTAAGATTCTGTGCACTGGGCCACTGGCTACAGGGGGAGTAAGATTCTGTGCACTGGGCTACTGGCTACAGGGGGAGTAAGATTCTGCGCACCTGACCACTTGCTACTGGAGGAGTAAGATTCTTTGCACTGGGCCGCTTGCTACAGGGGGAGTAAGATTCTGCGCACTGGGCTACTGGCTACAGGGGAAGACAGGTTCTGCGCACTGGGCCACTTGCTACAGGGGGAGTAAGATTCTGTGCACTGGGCCACTTGCTACAGGAGGAGTAAGTTTCTGCGCACTGGGCTACTGGCTACAGGATGGGTAAGATTCTGTGCACTGGGCCACTTGCTACAGGGGGAGTAAGATTCTGCGCACTGGGCTACTGGCTAGAGTGGCAGTAAGATTCTGTGCACTGGGCTACTGGCAACAGGGGTAGAAAGATTCTGTGCACTGGGCCACTTGCTACAGGGGGAGTAAGATTCTGTTCATTGGGCTACTGGCTGCAGGGGGAGAAAGATTCGGTGCACTGGGCTACTGGCTACAGTGGGAGTAAAATACTGCGCACTGGGCCACTTTGTACAGTGGGAGTAAGATTCTGTGCACTGGGCCACTTGCTACAGGGTGCGTTAGATTCTGTGCACTGGGCTACTGGCTACAGGGGGAGTAAGATTCTGCGCACTGGCCTACTGGCTACAGGGGGAGCAAGATTCTGGACAATGGGCCACTTGCTACAGGGGGAGTAAGATTCTGTGCACTGGGACACGAGCTACAGGGGGAGTAAGATACTGTGCACTGGGCTACTTGCTACAGGAGGAGTAAGCTTCTGTGCACTGGGTCACTTTGTATAGGGGGAGTAAGATTCAGCGCACTGGGCTACTGGCTAGAGTGGCAGTAAGATTCTGTGCACTGGGCTACTGGCTACAGGGGGAGCAAGATTCTGGACAATGGGCCACTTGCTACAGGGGGAGTAAGATTCTGCGCACTGGGACACTTGCTACAGGGGGAGTAAGATGCTGTGCACTGGGCTACTGGCTACAGGAGGAGTAGGCTTCTGTGCACTGGGTCACTTTGTAGGGGGAGTAAGATTCAGCGCACTGGGCTACTGGCTAGAGTGGCAGTAAGATTCTGTGCACTGGGCTACTGGTTTCAGGGGTAGAAAGATTCTGTGCACTGGGCCACTTGCTACAGGGTGCGTAAGATTCTGTGCACTGGGCTACTGGCTACAGGG
>NW_025188075.1:1623-3086 GCF_004010195.1 Chiloscyllium plagiosum | reverse complement strand
TAATTGAAGCCAGAATGTGGAATGTTGACAAGACGAAGATATCTAAAGTTTTGAGGCAAGAGGGATCATAAGGTGTAGGTCTAAAGAAGTAGCAGGTTACTGTGCGAAATGATCAGATAAGATCATACTGAATTATAGAGAAGGATCAAACATCACAACAAGCCAGTCCTGTTCTAATATTTCATATTTACATTCTGTTAAAGGTGGGATATGAAAACCAATTGTTTTTAACTGACACACATATCAGTAACACATTGTCGAGATTTAAAAAATAATTCTGTAAGTACTTCCCAAACAGTAATCGGGGAGCAATTTTAGCATACGAACGTCAGCAGTTCGAGGAGGTGCAAAGTAACTTTTGAGATTCGTACACTGGCTATTCTGTATCTCAGTTTCAATTCAGTTCTCAAATTGCTGAATGTTCTGACAAAAGCGATATAGTATGTATGAAATAAGTAAACGTCTTTAAAATGTTGCTGATACTGGGTGGAGGGAGTGGTAGGAAAGTGTGGGGAAGGGGAGCAGTGAGAAAAACAATGGGTCGGGTTTTTGTTGAGGGATTGGCCACGAATGACCCCAAATTCCAAATCTCCCGCGACCCGCTATCCTGCTCAGAAGTTCTGTCCCTCCACTTCCTGCTCCATTCTTCCCGTCTCTGACAAATTTACAGCAAGGTAAGTGATAGAGGTGTTCATGGGATACACTTTCCCACCAATTCCAGTCACTAATACACTCCCAGGTGTCTCCCAACAACACCACATCCTCATGTACCACCGCAATCATTTCAAACATTATCATTTATTTTCAGCTCGATTCACACTAATGATAGATCAACCAACCGTGACCTGATAAATAAAAAAAAAATAAAACTGAAACAGGAATAGCGGTCGCTGTCGGAGGCCTGTTTCTGAGAAGAAGACTCATGCTCTCTGTGGCTCATTGGCGATCCCAGATAAACTATGTTTGGTTCCAGAATCATTTCATGACCAAACCTGTAACCTCTAACTGGGCTATAGCATCTGGCGCTTCCCTCCCCTTTAGCCCTCACTCAACGATTGTCGATTGGAGACAACAACATTTCGTTCCATTGAGCACTCGCCGCGAGCATGCTCACAGTTCATGTTAACCCTCTGCATACTGCAGGATCCATCCCAAGTGATGACGTATAATGTTCAACAGCGAAGAAGAGGCGGTCCTACAGGACCAAGCTGGAGGCACTGGTCCTCCAACCAATCAGAGAATCTCATGGGCTCGCTGGGCGGTCTGATAAATCAGAGAATGCTGCTTGTCTAAAATAATCTAACCAGAACTTCCACACACCAATGCTCAATCAAAGTTCGCTTGAAAAATTCTTCCAGTTCAAAACACAATTGTTAATGATGACTCTGTTCCCTTTCCCGCAGACGAAAGTGAGGACTGCAAATGCTAGAGATCAGAGTCAGCATTAGAGTCGTGCTCAAAAA
>NW_025188075.1:0-1437 GCF_004010195.1 Chiloscyllium plagiosum | reverse complement strand
CTTAACTCATAAAAAAAATCGGCAGGAAGTTCACCACAATTTTCTATGAACAATTCTATTTTAACTTTCCTGAATGAAACACATATTTCTTCACGGGGCACCTCATTTTGTCTGATATGACCGTTTGCAACATCTTTCATACAGCTTTAAATGGTTATCCTGTCAGTACTGAATTAATTGACAAAACGTTTCTCATGGCAAACTTTGAAAGCGTGCATACATTTTAAAGATGAGGCAATGTGTCTGAATGAGTTGTGACTTGGACATTAGTTATTGTGAATATAAAGTAAAGACAATCAAGTTGTGATGGCGTTGACCTCTACCACATTTTCAGAAACTGCCAGACAAGCTGAATACTTCTAGCATTTTCTGATTTTTAAAAAGATATATATCAGATTGCCAGTATTTGGCTTCTGCCCTTGTTCTTGGGACAAAAGGGATGAAAAGTGAATCGGAAGCAGGAGCATTCACCCTCCTTCAGTCGTGCAACTCCCAGCTCTTCCTCTGGTTTTGTAGTTTTGTGAAAACACTAACTGGCTTTAATATTGGGTTTTAATGATAATCTAAGTGTTTACATGTTGCTCTTTAGCCTAAATATGGAATTAAAAAAAAACATCAATTTATATCAATTTCACAACTTACGTGTGCATGTCCAGGTCATAATTCTACTTTTAAGGGGAATGCAGCATTTCATATTGGTAACAATAAATGCTAATGATTCGCAGGCGATGGCTGTGAGAGCACGGAATACAAATGACTGGACTTCCAGGGACAGTCGCTGTTTCTATGAACATGGACACTGTCTGATTCAGCATTACAGACTCCCATCCTTCTGCATATGATGCCTTCAGTTCTGTCTTGGTTTTGTTCCGACTGGTTTCTAATGCACGGGCTATCCAATCATCTATTATGTTGCTTTTTCTAAAGAGTGAAAATCCTTGTCTCAGAGCACACTGCCTCCGTAGCTCAATGCTTAGTTAGGGGACGAACACGGACAGGGGAATGGCTGAATGCTTCCTTTCTTTGCTGCAACCAAACTCTGGTGTTGAAATTTGAAATGGGACAAAATAAGCCAATTGGGTGCAATAGTCTTTTCTGGCTGATCTCTCCTGAGGCCACAGTCATTTCGCCAGCAGGTGTCTTTGTGTTTGCCTCTGTAAGTGAAATGGAGTCCAGATCACTGAGGGGATGTGAACACATTTTAAACTTCAATCGCATACATTGTAAAACGTGACTGGATGATACCATTGCGACGAGTGCTTGAAACATTTGAGAACACAAGGGGAGAGGCCAAGAGCTGAAAACTTGGATGATGGGCCTCTTTCCATTCTGTAAACAGTCGATGGCTAGCTCAAACGTATGTACTGATAAATTAAATGCCATATACGTTGCCATTAAGAAGCGGTTCAACAGCTTGGAAGACAGCACTGGTGGTGT
>NW_025188074.1:2303-3086 GCF_004010195.1 Chiloscyllium plagiosum | reverse complement strand
CAGGGTGAGAAAGAGACAGGAGCCAGGGTGAGAATGCAACAGGAGCGCAGAGTGAGAATGCGACAGGGAGCACAGGGTGAGAATGTGACAGGGACCTCAAGGTGAGAATACAACAGGAGCTCAGGGTGAGAATGCGACAGGGAGTTCAGGGTGAGAATGCGACAGTAGCTCCGGGTGAGAATGCGACAGTAGCTCAGGATGAGAATGCGACAGGAGCTGAGGGTGAGAATGCGACAGAGAGAACAAGGTGAGAATGTGAAAGGAACTCAGGGTGTGAATGTGACAGCAGCTCAGGATGAAAATGCGAGAGGGGCTCAGGGTGAGAATGCAACAGGAGCGCAGGGTGAGAATGCGACAGGGAGAACAAGTTGTGAATGTGACAGTAGCTCAGGCTGTGAATGCGACAGGGGCTCAGGGTGAGATTGTGACAGGGAGCTCAGTGTGAGAATGCGACTGGAGCTCATGGTGTGAATGCGACAGGGAGCTCAGGGTGAGAATGCAACAAGGCACTCAGGGTGAGAATGCGAGAGGAGCTCGTGGTGAGAATGTGACAGGAGCTCAGAGTGAGAATGCGAAGGGATCTCAGGGTGAGAATGTGACAGGCAGCTCAGGATGAGAATGCGACAAGAGCTCAGGGTGAGAATGCGACAGGAGCTCAGTGTGAGAATGCGTCAGGATCTCAGGGTGAGAATGCGACAGGAGCTCAGTGTGAGAATGCATCAGGATCTCAGGGTGAGAATGCGACAGTAGCTCAGGATGAGAATGCGACAGGAGCTGAGGGTG
>NW_025188074.1:0-1526 GCF_004010195.1 Chiloscyllium plagiosum | reverse complement strand
GCTCAGGGTGAGAATGTGACAGGGAGCTCAGTGTGAGAATGCGACAGGAGCTCATGGTGTGAATGCGACAGGGTGCTCAGGGTGAGAATGCAACAAGGCACTCAGGGTGAGAATGCGAGAGGAGCTCATGGTGAGAATGTGACAGAAGCTCAGGGTGAGAATGCGACAGGAGCTCAGAGTGAGAATGCGACAGGAGCTCAGGGTGAGAATGTGACAGGGAGCTCAGGATGAGAATGCGACAGGAGCTCAGGGTGAGAATGCGACAGGAGCTCAGTGTGAGAATGCGTCAGGATCTCAGGGTGAGAATGCGACAGGAGCTCAGGGGAGAATACGACGGGAGCTCAGAGTGAGAATGCGACAGGGAGTACAGGGTGAGAATGTGACAGGGACATCAAGGTGAGAATGCGACAGGGAGCTCAGGGTGAGA
This sequence comes from Chiloscyllium plagiosum, assembly GCF_004010195.1. NCBI lineage: Eukaryota > Metazoa > Chordata > Chondrichthyes > Orectolobiformes > Hemiscylliidae > Chiloscyllium > Chiloscyllium plagiosum. The sequence goes on along the minus strand of NW_025188074.1, from coordinate 1,099 downwards.
ATGTGACAGGGAGCTCAGGGTAAGAATACGACAGGAGCTCAGTGTGAGAATGTGACAGGGACCTCAAGGTGAGAATACAACAGGAGCTCAGGGTCTGAATGCGACAGGGAGTTCAGGGTGAGAATGCGACAGGATCTCAGGGTGAGAATGCGACAGTAGCTCAGGATGAGAATGCGACAGGAGCTGAGGGTGAGAATGCGACAGAGAGAACAAGGTGAGAATGTGACAGGCACTCAGGGTGAGAATGTGACAGGAACTCAGGGTGAGAATGTGACAGCAGCTCAGGATGAAAATGCGACAGGGGCTCAGGGTGAGAATGCAACAAGGCACTCAGGGTGAGAATGCGAGAGAAGCGCATGGTGAGAATGCGACAGGAGCTCAGTGTGAGAATGCAACAGGAGCTCAGTGTGAGAATACGACCGGAACTAGGGATGAGAATGCAACAGGATCTCGGGGTGAGAATGCGACAGGAGCTCAGGATGAGAATACGGCAGGGAGCTCAGGGTGTGAATGCAACAGGGAGCACAAGGTGAGAATGTGACAGTAGCTCAGGGTGTGAATGCGACAGGGGCTCAGGGTGAGAATGTGACAGGGAGCTCAGTGTGAGAATGCGATAGGAGCTCATGGTGTGAAAGCGACAGGAGCTCAGGGTGAGAATGTGACAGGGAGCTCAGGGTGTGAATGCGACAGGAGCCCCTGGTGAGAATGCGACAGAACTCAGGGTGAGAATGCGACAGGAGCTCAGTGTGAGAATGCGACAGGAGCTCAGTGTGAGAATACGACCGGAACTAGGGATGAGAATGCAACAGGATCTCGGGGTGAGAATGCGACAGGAGCTCAGTGTGAGAATACGGCAGGGAGCTCAGGGTGTGAATGCGACAGGGAGCACAAGGTGAGAATGCGACAGGGAGCACAAGGTGAGAATGTGACCGTAGCTCATGGTGTGAATGTGACAGGAGCTCAGGGTGAGAATGCGACAGGAGCTCAAGGTGAGAATGTGACCGTAGCTCATGGTGTGAATGTGACAGGAGCTCAGGATGAGAATGCGACAGGGAGCTCAGGGTGCGAATGCGAGAGGAGCTCATGGTGAGAATGCGAC
>NW_025188073.1:0-3086 GCF_004010195.1 Chiloscyllium plagiosum | reverse complement strand
AAGAAAAGGTCCTAGCTTGTCTAACCACTGCCTCTAACTCAGACTATTGGTTCCTGACAAAGTCTTTGTAAAATTCTTCTGCACTCTTTCTAATTTAATAACATCCTCCCTAGAACAAGGTGACAAAACTGAACACAATACTCCAATTGCGGCCGTACCAAAGTCCTGTGTAACTGCAACATAAGGTCCCGACTTCGATACTCAATATCTTGCCTGATGAAGGCCAATGTGCCAAAATCCTTCTTCACTGCCCTGTCTACCTGTGACTCCACTCTTCGAGAACCGTGCACCTGAACACCACGGTCCCTCTACCCCTTAAGACCCTCCCATTCAGCATGAAACTCCTACCTTGATTTGAGATTCCAAAATGCAAGACCTCACGCTTCTATATTAAATTCAATTTGCCATTTCTTGGCCCATTTCCCACCTGATTAAGGTCCTGCTGCAATTTTTGATACACTTCCTCACTGATCATGCTCCCAATTACTTTAGTGTCATCTGCAAACTTACTAATCATACCTTGTACATTCTCAATCAAATCATAGATAACAAACAGCAATGGACCCAGCCTCCAGTCTGACAAACATCCTTCCACTAAACCCTCTGCTTCCTACCATCAAGCCAACTGTGTATCCAATTGTCCAGTTCGCCCCGCATTCTACGATGCAACCTTCCTGAGCAGCCTGCCATGTGGAACCTTATCAAAGGCTTTACTGAAATCCATAGAGACTACGTCTATCACTCTGCCCTCATCAAACGTCCTGGTAACTTTATCAAAAGACTCTAAGAAATTTTGGAAGGGTGATTTCCCAATCACAAGTCTATGCTGACTGCTCCGAATCAGACCCTGTGTAAGTAATAGGTGCAGTCACTGGTATGCTGTCCTTCATTGAAAGATGATTCGAGTACATAAGTAAAGCCATCTTCCTGCTGTTGCAGAGACTTGCTGAGAGAGCATTTGGGGCACTCTCTACAGATTTAATCTCCTTTGTAAGGAATGATTCCCTTACCACAGACACGGGTGATGGTACATTAAGGATGGAATGAAGACGCTGAGTGTTTAATCTGTAGAGGTGTGAGAGACGAAGAAATGGTGATGCTGAAACACGAGGAGTGGCAGTGATCACTTATTTCCAAAAGAGACATTGACAGGGAGAGAAATTCCATACTTTACCCAGGATTGATTGGTTTGATTTATTGCCACGTGTACCTCAGTACAGGGAAACACTTTGTTTATGAGCAGTGGAGGCAGATCATAGTAAGCATAGCCAGACAGATCATAGTGTGGAAATAGACTTGGACAGAGTAAGGCATACAGGTTACTCTGCACAGGACATGCACTAGACAAGGTCAACATGAACAAGATCACCATTATTTGAACTTAGAGAGTCCATTCATCAGACTAACGTGACTTTCCTAATAGTTTATATGCCTAAATTAACGATCCCCATGTTATTGTGCAGTCGGCATGTGAACCCTGCACTGAACGGCAGGTTATTCACAATCCCCAACAGCAGCCACAATACCTTCCGTCTGAAACAGGTAGCCATTCCCACCAGCTTCCGCCCTACACAGAGAACACCAGGCTGTCTTCTTGGAGATGGAAGATGCCTTCTTGAGACTTCACACAAGACTTCCCTGCTCACCACTAGAAAACCACATTAAAGTCCCACGTGCGTATCATAAGCAACAGAGCCAAGAGGAACAACGTGGAACAGTCTGGATGTGCAGCCTCTGCCTCACTTGTTCATCATGTTAGAGCATCAATTAGGAGACACTTCAGACTGCCGATGCTGGAGATCAGAGTAGAGCATCAATTGCTGGAAAAGCACAGCAGGTCAGGCAGCATCCGAGGACCAGGATAATCGACGATTTGGGCATAAGACATTCATCGGGAATCAGCAAAAATTACCTCATTCTGCCCCCGTGTAAGTGCATTGATGTGGGAATGGCCTCCTGCTGTTCTTGTGTAAGTGACTCAAGGGAGTGATTGGCTTCAACCTCGTCCGATTGGACAGGGCCAAGGGCCTGACTGGTTACACCTGATTCCTGTTTGACAGCTCATTGTACTGACAAGTGTGACAATGCTGCAGCTTTAAGAGGTTATTTTGTCCTGTTTTCTTTTAAGAGAGAGATTGAACGATCGTTACCAAGCTGGCTCGTTAAGACCACTTGAGTAACAGCTAGGGAGGCCTTGTGTTTATTTTAATGCAGCCTGAATGGGTGTGGCCAGCTCTCACAGATTAGGATCTCTGGGTTTTGGTTTCTCGGCAACATCAGAAACTATTGGGGTCTCCACAGAGTTGGAAGCTTCAGTGAATGTTTCCTGGTTGCTACCCTCACTGAAATTTCTATTGATGCTGTTTTTAATTCCTGGATTGGAGAAGTGTTTGTGACAATCTGTGTCAAAATATTTCTTTTTGCCAAGGGCTGTGTTTATGGGATTTTCCTATATTGGAACAGTTCATCAGTAATAGTTCCTAGATCTATTATTCTGTTAACTTGTCCAATAGAATTACGTTATTCTAAATTCCTCTTTCTTTGGTTTCATTTTCTCTTTCGTGTGTAAGTAGATGGTGTTTTGCTTCACACAGAGTAGTTTGACCACTCACATTGCGTCTGGAACAGACACCTCTCATTTCCTTTAAAATAAGAAAACATTAGAATCTACGCAACCGCCGTCAAATATTTTCGAGGGGCTCTGGTGTGGTCCATCACACTTGACTCCCTCTCTTCCTGAGTAATAAGCAGGAGGCACTGAATAGGCTGTCCCTGCTCTTCTTCAATCGTGTCAATGGGCTGAATAGCTTCCTCATATTCCCGTGAAACCAGCGTGAGGTGCTGAATAAACTCTTGTTTTACTGTGGCAATCTGCAGTGTCAGGCAGTGCTGTTACATGAAAGTTACGGACACTTTAACAGCACAAGTCTCAATGGAGTCTGGATCCTGCTACACACGGACAAAGACCAGTTCAGGAGCTGACAGGGGACAAAATGTTCTGAACATTGTGGAATCTTCAACGACCATCCTCACTTCTGATCTTATCATGGGGAGGGTGGGGGCGGGGAGACTTTGATGAAGCAGCT
>NW_025188072.1:2195-3086 GCF_004010195.1 Chiloscyllium plagiosum | reverse complement strand
ATCACCATCACACTAATCCCGTCACACTCACACCACAACCATCAAACGGTCAACCTCACACTCACTCCTTCACTGTCACACTGATCCCCTCACACTCAGTCCATCACCGTCATACTGATCCCCTGATTCTCACTCCATTAATGTCACACTGATCCCTCACACTTCACTCCATCACAGTCACGCTGACCCCCTCACACTCACTCCATCACCGTCACCCTTAACCTCTCACAATCATTCCATCACCATCACCAAGGCCTCTTCACACTCACTCCATCACCTTCACGCTTACCGTCCCACACACTCACTCCATCACCGTCACCCTGACCATCTCGGACTCAATCCATCACCGTCACAGTGACCCACTCACACTCGCTTCATCACCATCACACTGACCCCTTCACACCCATTCCATCACCGTCAACCTGATCACACTCATCCATCACCATCACCCTAACCCCGTCACACTCACACCACAACCATCAAACGATCAACCTCACACTCACTCCTTCACTGTCACTCTGATCCCCTCACACTCAGTCCATCACCGTCATACTGATCCCCTCATACTCACTCCATCAATGTCACACTGATCCCTCACACTTCACTCCATCACAGTGACCCTGACCCCTTCACACTCACTCCATCACCGTCACCCTTAACCTCTCACAATCATTCCATCACCGTCACCAAGACCCCTTCACACTCACTCCATCACTTTCACGCTTACCGCCACACACTCACTTCATCACTGTCATCCTGACACCCTCACACTCACTCCATCACCGTCACCCTGACCCCTTCACACCCACTCTATCACTGTCACCCTGATCCCCTCACACTCACTCCGTCACCGTCACCCGGACCCCCTCACACTCACTCCATCACCGTCAC
>NW_025188072.1:0-369 GCF_004010195.1 Chiloscyllium plagiosum | reverse complement strand
CGCACTTCTTCATCGTCACACTGATACCCTCACACTCACTCCATCACAGTCACCCTGACCCCCTCAGACTCACTCCATCACCGTCACTGTGAACCCTACACACTCACTGCTTCATCGTCACATTGATCCCCTCACGCTCACTCCATCAATGTCACCCTTTCCCCCTCACTCTCACTCCATCACCGTCACCCTTAACCTCTCACAATCATCCCGTCACCGTTACCATGACTCCGTCACACTCACTCCATCACAGTCACCCTGACCCCCTCATACTCACTCCATCACCGTCACTGTGAACCCCACACACTCACTGCTTCATCGTCACACTGATACCCTCACACTCACTCCATCACAGTCACCCTGCCCCCT
>NW_025188071.1:1661-3085 GCF_004010195.1 Chiloscyllium plagiosum | reverse complement strand
TGAGGAGAAAGAGTATGGGAGAGGAAATGGGAGACCAGGTTAGAGTGGGGGTACAGAGGGATTTAAACTCAGCGCCTGAGCTCAGGGCGCGATGCTCTCCCCTTCCCTGAGGACCAGGACTTGGGGTTAAGTCTGTCTCTCTCCAGCTCAGTTTCTCCAACACAAAGACACACAAAAACATTGGTCACTCTGCTGCTCAGCACGCTTTAATGAACATTTAATGATGGATACAGTCAGTGGGATGGTGCCTTTTCTCACTGGCCCCTGAGTTGTGAGAAACATTGAAATGTTTCCCTGTAACCCTCCTGTGGGATAAGGATGGAAAACCAGCGCTATCCTCCTTCTGTTACCAAAGCGACAGGCTGCTCCATCGCTGAAACACTGAACTGAAATGAGAAAATCCAGGATGGATTGATTAATGAGGGAATTTGATTGATGGATGGATTTGGGTGAAGGGATATTTCAGCACATTCTTCAGCTGCTGCCTGAACTTAGTCTGGGTCACGGCATAAATCGCGGTGTTTGTGCAGCAACTGAGGAGCTGCAGCATGAAGCCCAATTCCTGAACGAAGCGTTGGAGATACCAAGCGGTATCCACAATATCTTCCATCCGTCTCCATATATAATACAGCATTAACGTTGACCATAAAAGGACGAAATTGGCCGAGATCACAAACAGTAAAATGATGGATTTTTTTCGGTTTCTCATTTCTGTGTCAGACTGAGCGTCCCCATTGGTGTGAGCGCGGAGTCTCCTGCGGGCTCTGCTGGTCACTACAATGTGTCTGATGGTGAGAACATTGAGCAGCAGAACCAGGAGAAATGGGACACCCGGGGTTAGAGTTTGGTGGAGGGACTCGATTGTGACCCAGACAATGGAGAATAGACCAGCGAATGTTACATCACAAAACCAGGGGCGGTTCACCAGCCGATACCGAGCCGTGAGCATAAAATACCAGAAAGTGTTCTTTAAACAGCTCAGCACAGTCACTGCTCCCAGAACCACAGCCGCCGTTTTCTCACTGCAATATTTACTTTTCAGTTTCTGGCAACAAATGGCCACAAACCGATCAAAGGTGAAAGTGACGGTGAACCAGACAGAGCAGTCAGTGGCTGCATAAAGCAGGACGGCGTGGATATTACAAATGCGGACCCAAGTCAGGAAATAAAACTCTTCCTGGTACATAATGGGAATGTGTCTCAGTATCAGGTCGAGGATAATGACCAGGAGATCCACCGCCGCCATGGCCCCCAGGTAACGTCTGACACATGGAGACAATCCACAATCTTAATAAAGCAGGACGTAGATGGTCACTACGTTAACTGCGAGGAAGGAAAACAAACCCATTATCCATCAGAAGGAGTCAAAGCGACCCGTTTGATTTTCAAATGTGTCCCTGTATTCAGAGATTTATTAAAATAAT
>NW_025188071.1:0-430 GCF_004010195.1 Chiloscyllium plagiosum | reverse complement strand
AGTTACCCTTCTTGCATGCAGGACTGTGTCCGCCACCCCAGTGCAATGCTCTTTCACACTGTGTTAGATCACTGCCCAGCGTGGGGAAACTTGCAGCCCGGCTGGAAGTGACAGGATGTGCAGTTCCCATCCATTTACAGCTCCATCTATCCATTGTTGCCCTGACAAGGGGGTGCTGTAGGTGTGAACATCACTGCCAGAGAGAGATGGCGGGGGAATCAGTTTAAATATCAACACATGGGAGGGGTTTGCGAAATAGACAGAGACGGTGAGACTGAGAGACAGTGTCCTGGAAGGATGTGTTCCCAGGTTTCAGAATGCTGAAAAGTAGACACTTCGATAGCACCCTGTAACATGAGCCAGACTTCCCAGGAAAGATGGGAAAAAGTGATATTGTTGTGAGGTCAGATGATGGAGAGTTTTGGATGAG
>NW_025188070.1:0-3085 GCF_004010195.1 Chiloscyllium plagiosum | reverse complement strand
TTCCTTCTCTTTTTTTTTTCTCACTAACTATTTTTGACTGGGGCCCTGTGGCCTCGAACAAAAGTGAATTACATTTCAACACTTCCTTTCCATTTCACACCATTCTGCACAAATCGTCAACCACACTAGCTGCTCGCTTCCCACACATATTCCCATCGACTCCAATGGAGGGTTCCCCCCTTGAGATCCATACCTTTTAATGAATCTGACACTGCTGAATGGTGATTGCATCTGAATCATTTTGCTGCAGTTCCAACTTTTCACATCCTCTTAGTTTCCTTAGGTTGGTGGGAGCCTCAAACTCCTACAGGGATAACACCTGCCTCCATTGCAATCAGCGTAATCTCTCTCTCTCTCTCACACACACACACCCACCCTGTTTCTCACCAATTACATGGTCATGACTACACCCCGAGGAAATACTTGCACTAGAAGGAAACTTCCTTCAGCATGGGAAGCCGCTTTCAGTAAGTGCTGTCACAACATCCTTCTTTCTCAGTCTGCTCACTGTGCATGGAAGCAACCTTAACCTCAGAGTTCCCAACAAGACTGCCATTAATTTCTCTTTTACCACCTTTTGGAGTGGGATTCAATGCAATCATTTGTTGGCCTTCAACGGCACTTATTCCAGTTTTGAGCGAAAGGCCGACCCCTGGTTGCTGACCTCCTGGACTGCAGCACTTATTTAGGTTATGTTGTCCCTTTCCATTTCCACTCCCACACTTCACCTTACACGACTTCGAAACTTTGTATTAAGAAGGCCCTCCCTACCTTTCAGCACCATTTAATTATCTTTCCCCCCGTCCACCATGCTACCCCCCCCCAGGGTTGTGGTTGAGGTTTTCCGTATTGTAACCACTCTGGAAGAGATTGCCATGCCACTCTTTCAGCCTTCGGCCTGCTCACTGCAGAGATGTTCGCTGTCTGGATCGTTCGTTCTCCAAAATCGCATGACCCTTAACTACCTTTGGCCAAAAAAAAAAGAGACTTGTGCCCTGATCGGCTCTGACAGCTGTACCCACATTCCTGACTCCAGTGACCTTGTCCATGAGACCTGCTTGTCTTTCCTCAATATTGATCGCACTGAACTCCTCATTACATTTTCAACCACTGATGTTGTGCACGCTTCTCTCTTTTCACGGTCTGTACAAAATGCCACTTTCTGACATCATGAATTGCTTTGCAGAAAAATTATTATCCTTCATCCCAAAACGTGAACTTTGACTGCTCTCACAGACGCGACGAGACCTGCTGAGGTTTGCCAAGAGCTTCTCTGTTTGTTTCAGATTTACAGCCTCCGCAAGTCTTCCACTTACAATTTACTGGAAGTTTCAGACTTGGGTTGAGCATCCTACACTTGTGTATTTATAAATCCTCCCGGCCCACACCAACTCCATGTTTCTCCCTGTCTCTGCTGTCTCTCTCGCTGCCTTCACACTCACTGAGTCCCCCTTCACAGTAACACTGTGCCTATCGCGTATGGTCCTGCTGGCCTCGGCACTCATTCACTCCCATTGGCTGGAGAAGCACAGCGACCTTCATCTTATTGCCCTGGAGATGTCATCAATCAGCCCGGGCCCCATTGTGACTCGAGTGGTAGTGTCCTCCCTCTCTCTGCTCTGTCATGAGCTTCATCATTCACAGTGCATGGGGCAGCACCAGAGAGGACAGGGGCTGGTGTCTAACCAACCCATTGGGGCTGTAATCTCTCCTACTGGAGATAGAACAGCACAGTATAGCCATAATACCGACCTTTTATCGTATGCTAATATCAAACTAAGTACACACCCTTCATTATACTGTCATCTGTGTGTCTATCCAAGAGTTACTTAAATACTGCGAATGTATCTGACCCTACTACCACCGCTGGCAGTGCGTTCCACCCGCTCATCACTCTCTGTGTAAAGAACCTAACTCTGATATCTTCCCTATACCGCCCTTCAACACCTTAAAATTATGTCCCCTTGATAATCATTTCTCCTCCGGCAAAATAGGACTCTGACTGTTCTCCCTAATTATGCCTTTCATCATATCTCTATCAATGTACCTCTCAATCTTCTTCACTCCAGTGAGAAAAGCCTTAGTCCCCTGAAACTTTTCAGACTACATGCCCTCCAGTCTAGGCTGCATCGTGATAAATCTCCTCTGCGCCCTCTCTAAAGCTTCTACATCCTTCCACTAATGAGGAAATGAGCTGACCGAAACTGAACACAATATTACAAGTGTGGTCTTACCAGGCCACTATAGAGCTGCGGCGTTCCTTCTTGGCTTTTGAACTCTATGAATCTGCTAATGAAACCCACTTAAACAACTCTATCAACTTGGGTGACAAATTTGAGGGATCTATGGAAGTGTACACAAAGATCCCTCTGTTCATCCACACTGCCTAACACTATGTTCTGTGTTCACATTCTAAGATCCAAATTGAGTCATATTTTTCCAAGGCTGAATTTCATCTGCCCCTTCTCAGTCTTTTCTGCATCCATTGCAACCGACAACAACCCTCCAAACTCACCATTTCTCCCCCACCGTCGTGTCATTGGCAAACGTTCTAAGCCACACTTCCACTTCCTCAGCCAAGTCATTTCCCGAAGTCACAAGTAGTAGAAGTTCCTGGAACAGAACCCTGCGTAATATCACTGGTCACGGAGTTCCAGGCTGAATACTTTCTATGAGCCAGCCAATTCTGTATACAGACAGCCAGATATCGCATGCCCCCTTTCTTTCTGAATAAACCTTCCATAGGGAATCTTATCAAACGCCTTGCTAGAATTCATGTACATCACATCAACTGTTCTGTCCTCATCAATGTGCTTTGTCACAATCTCAAATACTTCAATTAGGCTTGTGAGGTTAGACCTGCCCCTCACAAAGCCACGCTGACTATTTCAAATCAAGCGATGGTTTTCCAATTAATCATAAATCCTGTCTCGCAGAGAACCCTCCAGAATTTTCACACTACAGATGCAAAACTGACTGCTCTGTAATTCCCTCACTTGCTGTGGAAACACTGCTTATATTAAGTCTGGGCCAGTGGACATGTCTACACTTCCTTTTTTTCCAATATTATCTGGACGTTGTCCTT
>NW_025188069.1:1509-3085 GCF_004010195.1 Chiloscyllium plagiosum | reverse complement strand
GACAAGTTGGACCGAAGAATCTGCTTCCGTGCTGCACATCTCTCTGAATCTGTGACTCAATTTGAGCATCTAAAACATTTGGATGCACCAGGGAAACAGAGAGAGAGACTTGGTGTGACAGCATGAGGGAATAATGGGAAAGCAGAGAGAGAATCAACTCATGAAACTTCTGGAAAGAGAGACGCTGATATAATAATATAATAATAAAAACAAGATAGGCAAAGAGTGTGGAAGGGGAGGAAAGAGAGAGGTAGAGTCATTCTGAGAGAAGTCTGTTAACAGAAGTCGAGATAGGTAAGGAGGGCGATAGGGATAATTAGGGAGAGAAAGAGAGATGCAAACATCTGGCGAAGGAGTGAACAGGGAGATCAGGAGAAGTGAGAAAACAGAGAAAAGGGGATTGAAGGGTGTGGTTTTCTTACTGTGACTTGAGAGAGCAATAAATTGCAAGTGAGACGTGAGACTGCAGAGGTGGTGCTAGAACTGAATACACAGCTAGATCAGACAATCAACATCCGGTCATGATGGCATAACCTGTCCCACTGAAGCTATTCTATGGTTAAATATTAAATGTCGGCTGAAAACAACACGGAAATTCAGCACAGGAGCAGGATGTACTCTAGGTGATGAAGCTTGGACATGCATAGTGAAGGCTGCCTCGTTTGGTTGGCTCTGAGAAACTTTGTTGAGTTCAGAAAGCCAGACTCTATCAATGGCAACTATTGGAGCAAACATTTCCCGTAATTCCTTGCTCCATCCTACAGCCCAAACCAAAGTGATGGTTTAAGGCACATTTTGAAATGTATAAATTCAGCGATGTCTGCCTAAACACACAAAGGTTGAGTTCTGTCAAATTGAACCGATGGACGTGGAAGGGAATTGTCTATCTGTTCTGGATGGGCAACACACTGGGATCCTTGGCCTCAGAGTCTAGGCATTGGTCAATGTTCTTAATATGGTGTTGTTGATAAAATCCTCCCAATGGGCTCGGTGGGTTACTCTTCAGAGGGCCTGTGTGGACATGTTGGGCCGAATGGCCTGTTTCCACACTGTCGGGGGTTTATGACGATGGGTCTTGTCGCAGTCCCAATGACTGAACATTGTAAATGGGGAGAGAAAATCACAGTGAAACACTCATAGTTGAGTGCATCTTTGTGGTCATAGCTTCAGAATTGAGAGTAAACAACATTTGCCTTCCTCTCCTGCGACCTCAAAGAACCTGCTCCCTTCTGGCTGGGAGGGAAGGTGAAAGAGGAATCCAGAGTCTTATTCTCATTAGCTTGGTCTTTGGACTGGAGACCTACTTCCCCTCCTGCCGCTGGGGGGCGGTCACACGTCCCTGTGGCCCACCACACAAGCTCAGAGATAGATATCTTTCTCAGTCGCGTGGGATTATGGGAGGAGAGCTTGCCATTGATCTATCCATTGCTCAGAGCTCCTCCATCAGCTGGATATGTTTCGACACCCCTCTCAAATCAGTGGAATTTGAAACAAGGCCTCCTGACTGAGAGATTAACAAAATAGGAAATTGCCAGTGAAACTCAGCAAGTCTGGAAGCACCTGCGTACATAACCCC
>NW_025188069.1:0-950 GCF_004010195.1 Chiloscyllium plagiosum | reverse complement strand
AGCGTGAAGGCGGTTCAAGTCGGAAAACCAGAATGGAACAGGAGAGCTCAATCCTCTCTAATGGTTTGTCACTGATGTTTAACTTTGTACAGGACAAGAGCATCAGCTGAAGGAGGGAGGTTGGTAGAGATCAACAGGAGGATTCCCTGACCATGCCTTCCATTATGACAGTGTGTCTTCAGGGTGTGTAGACAAATGAATGTGGCTGGAAGATATGAAACTGTGAGGATGGCGCCATTATAAATACAAAATAGGAATGATTCATTCTGTGTTTTCGTGAGCTGCCCTCCCACCGATCAAATGGACGAAAAATTCGGGCATGTACAACAGGCAGTGCAACAAATTTTATTGTTACGATTCAGAAAGCAGTAAGTCATTGGATCCACACAGTGGAACACAGTTGATGGACAGAAATGACAGTTTGCCATCAGGTGGATCTCACTTCGGATGTTCTTTCTGATTACTCATTTTCTCTTGCAGCAGTACAGCCCGCCTTTACAAATCCCACTGTAAGCAACTTCATGCGGAAGGCAAGAGGAGCGCCTGCAAATTCCTCTCTGGAGTGCACAAGATTTGAAAAATTCAGTAAAGCAGGAAGGAATAGTTCAGTGATGTCTCCAGCCAGTACAATGTAACCTCCATGTGACACCAAACCAAGAAACATGGCGACCAGAACTGCATCCAGTGTTGCCAGTCTGGTCCTATCAGGGAGATGGACGCCAGAACTGGGCACAATACTCGCAATGTGGACTTACCAAGGATGCAATGATGAGAAAACATACCCAGTGCTCTCAGTGGTGTCTTAGCAAGGGAGGTCGAGACTAGAACTGTTTGCACTTTCCCAATGGGTCTTCGTGGGTTATACTTCAGAGTTTCGGCGTGGACTTGTTAGGCCGAAGGGCCTGTTACCACACTTTAGTCGTTCTCTTGAAAGAATGGTTTGGAGATGC
>NW_025188068.1:0-3085 GCF_004010195.1 Chiloscyllium plagiosum | reverse complement strand
AAAGCGTTGTCTTGTGAGCAATACAGGCAGATCTCAGAGGTAAGTAGCATAGAGAGTAAATAATAGGTAAACAGCAGCAAAAACAAAAACACAGGTACAGGCGAATGTTAACAGTTTGTGAGTCCACTCGGGATTCTAACAAAAGTAGGATAGAAAAACTGTTACAAAACCGGGATTTCTGTACCTTCTTCCAGATGGTAGAGAAAAAAAAAAGAAAATCGCCTGGGTGGGATGGATCTTTGAGGATGCTGGAGGCCTTTCTTTGACAGTGGGCCTGGTAAATGGATTCTATAGATGGGAGGTTGGCCTTTGTGATTGTCTGGGCCGAGTTCACCACTCTCTGTAACTGTCTCTGGTCTTGAGTGGTACAGTTGCCATACCAGGTAGTGATACATCCAGACAGAATGCTCTTGATGGCGCATCTATAAAAATTGCCAGGGGTATTTGCTGTCATGCCGAATTTCCCAGCTGCCTGAGGAAGAAGAGACATTGTTGGGCCTTTGTAACCAGTGCATCCACATGAAGAATCCAAGAAAGCTTGTTGTGGATGACCGCTCCCAGGAGCTTGACACTCTCCACTTGTTCCACCTCTGTGCTGTTAATGTGTAGGGGGGCATGAGTAACATCCCACCAAAAGTCAATAATGAGGTCCTTGGTTTTGCCAGCACTAAGAGCTAGGTTGTTCTCAGTGCACCATTTTTCCAGGTCTTCCACCTTCCATCTGTAATCTGTTTCATTGCTATCAGAGATTCGACCGACTATGGTCGTGTCTTCAACGAACTTGTAAATGGCATTCATCTGGTATTTGGTGACGCAGTCATAGATATACAGTGAGTACAGTAGGGGGCTGAGTACACACCCTGGGGGGTTCCAGTGTTGAGTGTCTGTGAAGATGAAATATTGTCCCCAGTCTTCGTTGTTTGAGGCCTGTGGGTCAGGAAACTGAGGATCCAGTAGCAGAGAGTGGGGCTTAGTCTGAGATCACTAAGTTTAGTAATCAGTCTCGAGGGGATAATGGTGAACTGTAGTCAATGAGTTAACTATATTGGCAGGCAGGGCATTCCACGCCCTGGAGTAGAGTCAAGAGTAGTGGGGAGGCTGGAGTTGATTAATGCCATGACCAGCCTTTCAAAGCACTTCATGACCACCGAAGTTAGGGCCACTGGGTGGTGGTCATTGAGACATGCTGCATGAGCCTTCTTAGGTACAGGGATGATGATGGCCCTCTTGAAACAGGCAGGGACAGTGGCCTGCTGCAGGGAGAGGTTGAAGATGTCTGAGACAACCTCTGCCAGTTGATCTGTGCATGCTCTGAGTGCACGGCCTGGTACTCTGTCTGGTCCCATCGCTTTCCTAGGATTCACACAAAGGAAAACTGATCTGACCTTTGATGCAATGACTGCTAGGATAGGTTCATCAGGACTTGTCAGAATAAGTGTTACCTCTCTGCCAAAATTCTGCTCAACGTGAGCATAGAAGGCATTGAGACACTCTGGGATGTGTCATCATATGTCATCATCTGCTTTACCTATTATTTCCCCCCAGGTTCTGTCCAATGTACAAAAAAAAACTTGTCTATAAAGAACTGTCTCACAGCATATGGATCATCACAACCATGCTGGATCAAGGTTAGTAAGGAAGAGGTGTTACCAATTCTAGAAGGAATGAAAATAGACAAGTCGCCTGGGCTGGATGGAATTTATCCAAGGATTCTCTGAGAAGCTCGGGAGGAAATTTTGGAGCCTTTGGCTTTGATCTTTGAGTCAGCATTGTCTACAGGCTTAGGACCAGAGGACTGGAGGATTGAAAATATTGTGACCTTGTTCAAGAAGGGGAGTAGAGATGGCCCAGATAATTATAGACCAGTGAGCCTTACATCTGTTGTAGGAAAAGTTTTAGAAAGGATTATGAGAGATAGGATTTATAATCATCCAGCAAGCAACAATTTGATTGCAGATAGTCAACATGGTTTTGTCGAGAGCAGGTCAGGTCTCACAAAACTCATTGAGTTTTTTGAAAAGGTGACTAAGCATATGGATGAGGGTAGGGAAGTTGACGTGGTGAACATGGACTTTGATAAGGTTCTACATGGTAGGCTGTTGGAGAAAATGCAGAGGCATGGGATTGAGGGTGATTTAGTAGTTTGGATTAGAAACTGGCTTTCTGGAAGAAGGCAGCGAGTGGTGGTTGATGAAAAATATTCAACCTGGAGTCCAGTGGTGTGGTGTGGAACTAGTGGTGTGCCACAAGGATCTGGTTTGGGACCACTGCTGTTTGTCATATTTATAAATGACTTGGACGCAGGCATAGGTGGATGGGTTAGTAAGTTTGCAGCCGACACTAAAGTCGATGGAGTAGTGGACAGTGTAGAAAAATGTTGCAGGTTGCAGAGGGACTTGGATAAACTGCAGAATTGGGCTGAGAGGTGGCAAATGGAGTTCAATGCAGCTAAATGTGAGGTGATTCACTTTATGAAGAATAACAGGAAGGCAGAATACTGGGTCAATGGAAAGATTCTTGGTAGCGTGGATGTGCAGCGGGATCTTGGAGTCCATGTACATAGATCGCTGACAGCTGCCACCCAGGTGGATAGTGCTGTTAAGAAGGTGTTTGGTGTGTTAGGTTTCATCGGTAGAGGGATTGAGTTCTGGAGTTGTAATGTCATGCTGCAACTGTACAAAATGCTAGAGCGGCCGGAACATTGTGTATTGTTCTGTTCGCCTCATTACAGAAAGGATGTGGAAGCATTGGAAAAGGTGCAGAGGAGATTTACCAGGATGTTGCATAGTCTGGAGGGAAGGTCTTATGAGGAAAGACTGAGAGACTTGGTCTGTTTTTATTGGAAAGAAGAAGGCTAAGATGAGATTTGATAGAGACATACAAGATAATCAGAGGATTAGATAGGGTAGACAGTGAAAGTCTTTTCCCTAGGATGATGATGTCAGCTTGTACGAGGGCGTATAGCTACAAATTGAGGGGTGGTACATTTAAGACAGATGTCAGAGGCTGGTTCTTTACTCAGAGAGTGGTAAGGGCATGGAATGCCCTGCCCGCCAATATAGTTAACGCAGCCACATTAGGGAAA
>NW_025188067.1:0-3085 GCF_004010195.1 Chiloscyllium plagiosum | reverse complement strand
ATAACTTGGATCTCTGGATTATTAGTCCTAAGATATTACCACGACACCATCGCAGAAAGCCACAAATGCTGATCTTTTCCAATAAAATATGTTTTCCCCAAAACTGCCCTGGGTCCTTTTCAAGACCCTGATGCTCCAATTGTCTCCAGTCTATGTCAGTAAAAGCTGTTACATGGGAGATTGATTTCACAACTGCGGTATCCAAATAGACCGACTTGTTTGAAGGTCCCAATGGTGGGATGGAGGCCGTTCACTCAAAAACAGTGACAGCAGCAGCAGACAGAACAGTATCAATGTGAAGAAGAGTGCTAGATTTTGCATTGCCTCAGAGAAATTGAAGGAGGGACGGAAAGGCGGTTTAATGATCGTGGGAAGGAGCGGAATCTACGACAACAGGTGTGTTTGAATTCTGATACATGAAACGCAGAGATGTGAGAGAACGGAATTTCAAGGTAAAACAATTAATTTCTGAGCACGTGTCACTAGAAGGACAACGGAGAGAATACTTAGTGATATGATTTGGTTTTGTACCGAGGTTGCTGTGGTCACAATGCAAATAAAGTCAACGACGATCACAGCAACCACACAACAGCATGCTGGCAAGCAGCAATAAGAATACTAGCAGAGGAAATGTTCTGAAGAACAACAAGTGTACAATATAATTACTCAGCGGACATTGACAGACATGTGGGAACTGAGAATGAGCTGAATGTTTAACTTCAATGTCCTCAGAGGCTGTGGAGATCCCTTGAATGAGAATGTTGAAAACTGACATTGGTGGATTTCCACAAAGCATCAAAGCCTCGGGGGACAGTGCAGGATATTGTTGAAGTGTATACTTCAATAGCATAGTTTTACATCGGTGACTTCACCAGCTAACCCACTCAAGGCAGTAATCAGTTCTGCAGATAATCACACATCATCCCAGTTCCCAGCCCCGGAGTCAGAGAAACAGTGACGGAGCCACCCAGGTCCAACCGGAAATGGGGATGGGAATGAGTGCGTGGAGTTATTATCTGGCTCCAGTCATGCATTAGGTGGGCGTGCTGTCCTTCTATGTTGGAATAGAGGCACAAGAAATTCCAAGGTTGTGAGTGCTCCTGATCAAGAGAATATGTGTCCCCGTTTATACTGTCATAGCGATCCATAGTGCATCTTGCCGAGACAGATCAGTGGCACAACTGGAACGTGTTGAGCTCTTAACTGTGCAGTGAGGGTTTAAAAGCTGCTTTTGCTATTTCGTTCTGCGTTTCCGACACTGGTGGTGGCAGCTGCTCTTGCTCGCATCAACTCAGAATCAGTTTCTTCCTCACAGTAAAGACTTCAACCTAGAGAAGGTGGTGTTGGGGTGATATTTTGAACTAGGCAAAAGTGAGAACTGCAAATGCTGGAAACCAGAGTATAGATCAGAGTGGTGCTGGAAAAGCACAGCGGGGCAGGCAGCACCCGCGGACAGGAAAAACGACGTTTTGGGCAAAAACCCTTCATCAGGAATAGAAGCAGGAAACCTCCAGGGTGGAGAGATAAATGGGGTGTGGGTGGGGCTAGGGAGAATGTAGCAAAGAGTACAACAGGTGAATGGGTGTGGGGATGGTGGCGATACGTCAGAGAGGAGGGCGGGGTAAGTTAGCAAAAGTATAAAGGTGTATGGGGTGGGGATGGAGGTGATACCTCAGAGGGGAGGGTGAAGCGGATAGGTGGGAAGGGGCATTGGCAGGTAGGGCAGGTCATGAGGACAGTGCAGAGCGAGAAGGTTGGAAAGGATATACAGTGGGGGGAGGGGAAATTGGGAAACTGGTGAAGTACACATTGAAGCCCTCGGTTTGAAGTGTTCCGAAATGGAAGATGAGGTCTTCTTCCTCTAGGCGTCGCGTGGTGAAGGAGGAGCGGTGGAGGAGGCCTGGCACTTGCATGTCCTCAGGAGAGTTGGAGGGGGAGTTGAAGTGTTGGGCCACTGGGTGGTGCGGTTGATTGGTGAGGGTGTCTCAGAGATATTCTCTGACGCGCTCTGCGAGGAGGCAATATTTTAAACTAGTCATCCTTGGCGACTGTGACATGGAACTGGTGATGTTTAAGTTCGATTTATTAAACTTGGAATACAAGCTTGACCTCAGGAACAGAGATCATGACTTTAATTTCCTGAAATCCTATTCATTCATGACAATTATGCAGGGGGTTCTACCATATTTACACAATCCTGCCTACGTGTGACTCCAGGACCAGAAAAACCATTAGCTGCCCCTTAATTCGAGAATCCCCACTGTGTGGGGAATCAGGCTATTCGGCCCTTCCAGTCCACACCATCTCTCCGAAGCACCAAACCTCTATCCCATAAGTCTGGATTTCCTATTGTTGATTCCTATAACCGGCACATCTTTGTTCAGAGGAAGAAAATAACACAAACACACAAATAATGTGCAGACTGCACACAGATAGACCCCCGAGGCTGGGAGAAAAACCGGGTGCAGCCAGACAGCAGAGAACTAAGGACGAAAAATAAGCGTTGCCTTACCCAATGATCGCCACATCCTGTGGCGGAATAAGGAAAAAGAAAGCCCATTCACAATATGGAAAACTATATTTGTATTTGTGTGAGCACGATTTGAAGCAATCGTTTCCCCTGGATAGAAACAAGGACACTGATACCACAGAGCGAGCAGGGCAATGGGGAACTGCGGAAGGGATTCAATTAACCAATGAAGTGGAAACCCATTTACTCAATCAGACTGTGGAGTGGCCGTTCACCAGTCACGTGTGAAGGAAGGGATCACTGAACAAAACAACC
Source organism: Chiloscyllium plagiosum (assembly GCF_004010195.1). Taxonomy (NCBI): domain Eukaryota; kingdom Metazoa; phylum Chordata; class Chondrichthyes; order Orectolobiformes; family Hemiscylliidae; genus Chiloscyllium; species Chiloscyllium plagiosum. The sequence continues at coordinate 300 of NW_025188067.1, read as the reverse complement.
TCCGGAGTCACCAACAAGATTACATATCCCATCAGATTTTCGATTATGCTGTCAATGCTGCTGGTAATCCCAACCAGCGTCCGGTTTCATTGCATCAATCATAGAGTCATACAGCATGAAAAAGGACGTGTCAGTCCTACTAGTCCATGCTGAACATACTGCCAAACTAATCTAGTCGCATCTGCCAGCGGAGGGGCGATAATGCCCTTGTAGTTCTATGACTGTATTGTTAATCCAAGAGCCCAGGTAATATTTTGTGTGCAAAGTGTTCAGATCCTGGCATCGCAGATGGTGGAGTTT
>NW_025188066.1:0-3085 GCF_004010195.1 Chiloscyllium plagiosum | reverse complement strand
ATCGTGCCCAGGGATGCCGAGGTTTGGTTGGATTGGCCGTGCTACATTATCCATAGTGCTCAGGGATGCGCAGGTTAGGGTGGATTGGCTGTGCTAAATTACCCATCGTGCCCAGCGATGTGCAGGTTAGTGTGGATTGGCCGTGCTAAATTGCCCCCACAGTGCCCAGGGATGTGCTGGTCAGGGTGCATTGGCCATGCTAAATTACCCATACTGCCCAGGGATGTGCAGGTTAGGTGGTTTGGCCCGTGCTAAATTGCCCCCACAGTGCCCAGGGATGTGCAGGTTAGGGTGGATTGGCCATGCTAAATTACCCATAGTGCCCAGGGATGTGTAGGTTAGGGTGGATTGGCAAAGCTAAATTACCCATCGTGCCAAGGGATATGCAGGTTGGGATGGATTAGCCATGCTAAATTACCCATAGTGCCCAGGGATGTGTGGTTAGGGTGGATTGGCCATGGTAAATTACCCATCGTGCCTAGGGATGTGCAGGTTTGGGTGGATTGGCCATGCTAAATTACCCATAGTGCCCAGGGATGTGCAGGTTTGGGTGGATTGGCCATGCTAAATTACCCATAGTGCCCAGGGATGTGTGGTTAGGGTGGATTGGCCATGGTAAATTACCCATCGTGCCTTGGGATGTGCAGGTTTGGGTGGATTGGCCATGCTAAATTACCCATCGTGCCAAGGGATATGCAGGTTGGGATGGATTAGCCATGCTAAATTACCCATAGTGCCCAGGGATGTGTAGGTTAGGGTGGATTGGCAAAGCTAAATTACCCATAGTGCCCAGGCATGCCCAGGTTAGGGTGGATTGGCCATGCTAAATTACCCACATTGCCCAGGGATGTGCAGGTTAGGGTGATTTGGCCATGCTAAATTACCCATAGTGTCGAGGGATTTGCAGGTTTGAGTGGATTGGCCGTGCTAAATTACCCATAGTGCCCAGGGATGCCCAGGTTAGGGTGGATTGGCTGTGCTGAATTACCCACAGTGCCCAGGGATGTGCAGGTTAGGGTGGATTGGCCATGCTAAATTACCCATAGTGCCCAGGGATGAGCAGGTTTGGTTGGATTGCCCAAGCTAAATTACCCACATTGCCCAGGGATGCTGAGGTTTGGTTGGATTGGCCGTGCTAAATTACCCATAGTGCCCAGGGATGTGGTTAGGGTGGATTGGCAATGCTAAATTACCCATAGTGCTCAGGGACGTGCAGGTTAGGGAGCATTGGCCATGATAAGTTACCCATAGTGCCAAGGGATGTGCAGGTTAGGGTGGATTGGCCGTGCTAAATTACCCATAGTGCCCAGGGATATGTAGGTTAGGTTGGATTGGCCGTGCTAAATTACCCATAGCGCCCAGGGATGAGTAGGTTAGGGAGGATTGGTCATGTGAAATTACCCATTATGCCTGGGGACGTGCAGGTTTGGGTTAATTGACCCTGCTAAATTCTCCATAGTGCTCAGGAGTGTGCAGGTTCGGGTGGATTGGTCATGTGAAATTATCCATAAAGCCCGAGGACGTGCAGATTAGGGTAAATTGGCAAAGCTAAATTACCCATCGTGCTGAGGGATATCCAGCTGTGGGTGCATTGGCTGTGCTAAATTACCCATAGTGCCCAGGGATGGCCAGGTTAGGGTGGATTGGCCATGCTAAATTACTCATAGTGCCCAGGGATGGCCAGGTTAGGGTGGATTGGCCGTGCTAAATTACCCATAGTGCCCAGTGATGTGCAGGTTAGGGTGGATTGGCTGTGCTACATTACCCATAGTGCTCAGGGATGCGCAGGTGAGGGTGGATTGGCTGTGCTAAATTACCCATAGTGCCCAGGAATGTGCAGGTTAGGGTGGATTGGCCGTGCTAAATTACCCATAGTGCCCAGGGATGTGCAGGTGAGGGTGCATTAGCCATGCTAAATTACCCATAGTGCTCAGGGATGTGTAGTTTAGGGTTGATTGGCAAAGCTAAATTACCCATCGTGCCAAGGGATATGCAGGTTCGGATGGATTGGCCATGCTAAATTACCCATAGTGCCCAGGGATGTGTGGTTAGGGTGGATTGGCCATGCTAAATTACCCATCGTGCCCAGGGATGTGCATGTTAGGGTGGATTGGCCGTGCTAAAATACCCATCATGCCCAGTGATGTGCAAGTTTGGGTGGATTGGCCGTGCTAAATTACCCATAGTGCCCAGGGATGTGTGGTTAGGGTGGATTGGCCATGCTAAATTACCCATAGTGCCCAGGGATGTACAGGTTAGGGAGCATTGGCCATGATAAATTACCCATAGTGCCCAGGGATGCCCAGGTTAGGTTGGATTGGCCGTGCCAAATTACCCATAAGCACAGGGAAGTGCAAGTTAGGATGGATTGGCCGTGCTGAATTACCCATAGTGCCCAAGGATGTGTAGGTTAGGGTGTACTGGCTATGCTAAATTACCCATAGTGTCCAGGGATGTGCAGGTTAAGGTGGATTGGGCATGCTCAATTACCCATAGTGCCCAAGGATGCGTAGGTTAGGTTGGATCGGCCTTGCTAAATTACCCAGAGTGGCCAAGGATGTGCAGGTTAGGGTGGATTGGCCATGCTAAATTACCCATAGTGCCCAGGGATATGTAGGTTAGGTTGGATTGGCCGTGCTAAATTACCTTTAATGCCCAGCGATGTGTAGTTTAGGGTGGATTGGCCGTGCTAAATTACCCATAGTGCCCAGGGATGAGTAGGTGAGGGAGGATTGGTCATGTGAAATTACCCATAATGCCTGGGGACGTGCAGGTTTGTGTTAATTGACCCTGCTAAATTCTCCATAGTGCTCAGGAATGTGCAGGTTCGGGTGGATTGGTCATGTGAAATTATCCATAAAGCCCGAGGACGTGCAGATTAGGGTGGATTGGCCGTGCTAAATTACCCATAGTGCCCAGGGATGTGTAGGTTAGGGTGGATTTGCCGTGCGAAACTACTCATAGTGCCCAGGGATGCCCAGGTTAGGGTGGATTGGCCGTGCTAAATTACCCATAGTGCCCAGTGATGTGCAGGTTAGGGTGGATTGGCCGTGCTAAATTACTCATTGTGCCCAGGGATGCCCAG
>NW_025188065.1:0-3085 GCF_004010195.1 Chiloscyllium plagiosum | reverse complement strand
CTTCAAAGAACAAAATAAAATTTGTGAGGCATGGCCTGCCCCTCACAAAGTCGTGCTGACTGCATTTAATGAAGCCACGCTCTTCCAGATGGTCATAAATCCTATTACTCAGAAACCTTTCTTACACCTTGCAGACGACAGATGTGAGACTGACTGGCCTGTAATTGTCGGGGATTTCCTTATTTCCTTTCTTGAAGAGAGGAATTACATTTGCCTCCCTCCAGTCCTCAGGTACGACTCCAGTGGAGAGCAAGGATGCAAAGATCTTCGCAAGCGGCAAAGCAATCACATTTCTCACTTCCCAAAGAAGCCGAGGACATATCTCGTCTGGCCCGAGCGACTTGTCACTCTTAATAATTGTCAGAATTTTCAGCACATCAGCTTACCTGCTCCTCAATGGTTTAATTCACTACAAGGTCCTTTTCTTTAGTAAAGACAGAAACAAAAAAAAAAACGCATTAAGGCCTTACCCTACCTCCTCAGACTCTATACACAAGTTCCCTATCCTATCCCTGATCGGTCATACTCTTTCATTGATCATTCTCTTATTCCTCACATACGTGTAAAATGCCTTTGGAGTCTCCCTAGTTCTTCCTGCAAAGCCCCTCCTGGCTCTCCTCAGACCATTTTTGAGCTCCTTCCTCGCCTGCCTGTAATCCCCTAGAGCTGAGCAAGACCCTGGCTTCCTCCACCTTATATAAGCTGCCTTCTTTCTTTTGATGAAAAGCGCCTCCGCTCTCATCATCCAAGGTTCCTTTATCTTACCACTTCTTGCCTGTCTCAGAGGAACACATTTGTGCATCACTCGCACCAACTGTTCCTTAAACCGTCTCCACATGTCGAAAGTGCCCTTTCCATGGAACAATTGCTCCCAGTCCGTGCTTCCCAACTCACGTCTGATAGCATCATAGTTTCCTTTACCCAAATTAAATATCCTCCCATTGTGCCTGCTTCTCTCCTTCTCCATGGCTATGTAGAATATGAGGCAGTTGTGGTCACTATCACCAAAATGCTTTCCCACCGCAAGATCTGACACCTGCCCCGGCTCATTGCCTAGCACCAAATCCAAAATGGTCTCTCCCCTCGTTGGCCTGTCGACGTACTGAGTTAGGAAAACCTCCTGAACACACCTTACAAAAACAGTTCCTTCCAAACCATCTGCTCGCAGGAGGTTCCAATCAATATTGGGAAAGTTAAAGTCACACATTACAACAACCCTACTACATTCACACTTTTCCAGAATCTGCCAACCTCTGCTTTCTTCAATCTCCCTGTTGCTATTGGGGCGGCCTGTAGTAAACCCCTGAGGTGACTGTTGCCTTACTGTCCCTAATTTCCACCCATACTGACTCAGTAGGCAGATCCTCCATGACAATGACGACCTCGGTAGCTGTGATACCTTCTCTGATTAACAGTGCTACACCGCCTCCTCTTTCCCCCCCCTTCCTATATTATTTTTAATGTTCTAAATCCTGGAACATCCAGCAAAAATTCCTGCCCCTGAGAAATCCACGTCGCTATTATGGCTACAACATCATAGCACCAGGTACTGATCTATGCTCTAAGCTAATCAATTTTATTCCTGATACTCCTTGCATTAAAGCAAACACACTTCAACCGATCCCTTGGTTCTTTCCCAGGAAATTCCTTTCCACTAGCTAACGCTACCTCTTGCTATTGTCTCATCTCCATCAATTCTCACCTCTGGTATATAGCTCAGGTTCCCACACCCCTGCAATACAATTTAAACCCTCCTGAACCACTCGAGCAAACCTTCCACCCAGGACATTGGTCCCCTTCCAGTTCAGGTGCAACCTGTCCTTCATGTACAGGTCCCACCTTCCCAGAAGGCATCCCAATTATCTACATATCTGAAGTCCTCCCTCCTTCACCAGCTGCGCAGCCATGTGTTAAGCTGTGCCCGCTCCCCTGTTCCTCGCCTCGCTATCTCGTGGCACCATTAGTAAACCTGAGAACACTACTCTGTTCGTACTACTCTGCAGATTCCACCCTGACTCCCTGAAATCACTTTTTATATCCTCAATCCTTTTCCTGGCTGTATCATTGGTGCCAATATGCAACACGATGTCTGGCTGTTTGCCCTCCCCTTTCAGAATCTTATTCATCTGTTCGGAGACGTCCCCGACCCTGGCACGAAGAAGGCAACATACCTTCTGGGAATCCTGATCCTGTCAATTTTCTTAGCAATCAAGTGTCCTACCACTAGCACTTTTCTCTTCTGCCCCCTTCCCTTCTGGGCCACAGGGCCTTGCTAATATATATAGTCACTTACTTTCCTTCCCGGCTACCCCTCTGGTCCGCGTCACTTACGCCGCTGCTTCTGCTCCCACTGTGGAGGAAAAACACCGCTGGCCACTACCGGTAAGTAATTTTAAACATCTCCCGCTCCTTAGCTGTCGCCTTCCTAGTTCGCCTTACCTTCGCTGTTGCTCCCACTCAAAAAAAAAGTGGGGAAATTCCTCATAATCTCCATTATGTTCCATTTACTTCAGGTTCCTTGATACCATCATCAGTGAAATACAGCCTTGTTATCTGGGTCAGTCACTCTTACCTGGTGTTCATATATTTTATTGATATCAAAAGGTCACAGTGTATGTGTGCGGTGTGTTTCCTTCTCACAGAGGGGAGTGACCATCGGGACTTCTCTATCCCAGAGAGATTGCGGAGATAGGACATTGAGATGGTTGGAAGTTAGGGATGGATGGATGTTTGACACGGCAGGCCCTGCAGGAGGTGGGGCCTACAGCAGATCAGCCATGATCGTATTGAATCGAAAGGCAGGCTGTCGGAGCTGAATAACCTACTCCTGCTTCTTATGTTCTTGCATTCTGTTTTTGGAAGTTTCATCGTTGTTATTTTCCTGGATGTTTTGTGAAAGAATGCTGTAATCAAACAGACCAAAGGATTTTGTGAGCAATATCTGGGTACAGTATTGGGGCTGTAATCACTGTGAATCTGGATCAACAACATGACTAATAAATAGAGACAGGGGAACTTCTGAAAAGAGAGAGGCGGGGACTGTTTCACAGTAACACCCACAGTAACACCTCACTGCCGAGGTTAG
>NW_025188064.1:2002-3085 GCF_004010195.1 Chiloscyllium plagiosum | reverse complement strand
CTTACGAACTTAATCCATTCCGGGACCCGGTTCACAAACAGAAATGTTCGCAAACTGAATCAATTTTTCCCATTGTTCGGATAGCGTAAGAATGCTTGGACGGCTGTTCACAGCGCACGCGCCAAAGGTGAACTGAATGAGATCACGCGGGGCCCGAGAGCTTTTGCGTTCAACAAGCGCATAGCAAAGCAGGAGAAAGTGAGGACCGCAGATGCTGGAGATCAGAGCTGAAAAATGTGTTGCTGGAAAAGCGCAGCAGGTCAGGCAGCATCCAAGGAGCAGGAGAATCGACGTTTCGGGCATAAGCCCTTCTTCAGGAATGAGGAGGGTAGCAAAGCAGAACAATGAAACCACATGGTCGCACACGGGCTTTTTGCGTTTGTCTCTTCAATCGTATCTTGAATTTCGTACGTATGTTGAAGTAAAATTTTACATACAGTCCTGTTCGTAAACTGATTTGTTCGTGAACGGGGTTGTTCGTATGTCGAGGCGCTACTGTACATCCTTTGTCACTATCCACAACTCCGCCGACCTTAGTGTTGTCCACAAATTTACTAACCCACCCTTCTAAGCCCTCATCCAGGTCATTTATAAAAATGACGAACAGCAGTGGACACAACACCAACCCTTGCGGTACGCCACTAGTAACTGGATATCAAGATGGACATGCTCCATCAACTACAACCCTCTGTTTTCTTTCAGCAAGCCAATTACTGATCCAAACTGCTATGTCTCCCACAATATCATTCCTCCGCATTTTGTCTAATAGCCTACTGTGGGGAACCCTATCGAACGCCTTGCTGAAATCCTTATACACCACATCAACTGGTTTCCTCTCATCTACCTGTTTGGTCACTTTGTCAAAAAACTCAATAAGATTCGTTCAGCACGACATACCCTTCACAAAACCGTGCTGACTGTCCCTGATCAGATTATTCTTTTCTAGATGGTTAAAAATCATATCTCTTATTAACTTTTCCAATAATTTACCAACAACTGAAGTGAGACTCACTGGTCTGTAATTACTAGGGTTGTCTCTACTATCCTTTTTGTACAAGGGAACCACATTCGTTATCCTCCAGT
>NW_025188064.1:0-1251 GCF_004010195.1 Chiloscyllium plagiosum | reverse complement strand
AGCAATTCAAACAGAGGACTGACCACCATCTTTGGGCATCAAGGAATGGTCAATAAAAAAACAATCTTGTCAGAATCTCTCACACCCCAAGAAGGAATAAACAACACTGAGTGTCTGCAATGTGAAATTCCGAAACCGGGCATGTTTCTGTTCATGTGTTTTCCAGCTTCATTTTTTTGATGTCAATGAAGAACACCTGAACTACCTCTAAAGATGAACATCAGCTCCAGCCATTGCTCTGAAATGCAGACCCTGTAAATGTCTGATGGACGTGTGGAATTTAGCTTCAGGTCTGCCTTTTGAGTTTGACTTTACTTCAGTGAATATTGGGTGGTCCAGATTTGACCAACATTTACACCATTGCTGTTCATGAGCAAGGTACTGAGCAAATTTTATTACTTTGCATAAAGAGGCATGCAAGTCACCATTTGGCCCATTTCACAATAATGTCTCCATGGTGATACAACATTTTAACATTGAACCGTGAGACATGCAAAGAAATATTGTTCAGAGGCATAAAGTGACTTCATCCACACCAGGACCATCCAAATCCCTGAATTTGACAAACTGCAATTTTACAACATGAGACACAAAATGTACCTGTCATTCTCCCAGGCTCTTTACTCCCTGGAACAGTGACACATCTTGTGGTAAAACCTGAACCAAGCAGGAACAAGGGGGTGGGTGGTGGATGGGAGAGTGATACCACATGGCATGGGGACACCACCTGAGACTGGAGGGAATGATCCCTGGCATCACAAAAGTGGTCTGGGAAAAGGTCTGGGAGAGATTACAACTGGGGAAGGGGAAGAGAAGCCTGGAGCTGGGAATGGTGAAGAGATGGGAATGGGAGCTGGAATGACACTTGGACAGACCAGAGGGTGGGAATGGAGGGACAGTCTCGAGGGGTTAAATATCCTATTCCACCATCTTTTCTCAAGAAAAAAAAATTCAAAACATTAAATCCTTACATTTAGCTGGGCTTCTCCAACTAAAATGTGAAAATACATCGGGTTTGACCTGACAGATCTCACAAGAGGAGTCACATTCTCACTGCCTGTGTCAGTGGTTATAATGGAGGAAAAAGTGAGGTCTGTAGATGCTGGAGATCAGAGCTGAAAATGTGTTGCTGGAACAGCGCAGCAGGTCAGGCAGCATCCAGGGTACAGGAGAATCGATGTTTCGGGCATAAGCCCTTCCTGGTTAAAATGTTCATAGATGGTTCCGAAGAATGATAAAGATCAGAAAGGG
>NW_025188063.1:0-3085 GCF_004010195.1 Chiloscyllium plagiosum | reverse complement strand
CCTGCTGGACACACTCTCCTTATTCCTGAAGAAAGACTCATGCCCAAAGGGTCGATTCTCCTGTTCCTTGGATGCTGCCTGACCTGCTGCACTTTTCCAGCAACACATTTTCCAGCAACACATTTTCACATCCACGTCTAACACACTGTTACTGACTGAACAAACCTCCTATGTTTGAACTAAACCTGCAGCCTGGAGTCTGTATTCCCTGGGATCCACAAACCCCGTTTATTTCCTTCTTCCTCTTTCATTCCGGCTATTGAACTCTCGGTTTCAATCCAATCTTCTGTCATGCACTTCAACATGCCCATGAGGCTGGACTAGAGGCAGCTGGGATTTAATGAAGGGAAGTGGGGATTAGGGGAAGCACTAGGAACGGTGACAGCAAAGAAAGCTCTCATTGTAACGGCAGAGTTTCTCCGTGACCCAGTGAGTGGTGAGGCACTTGAGATTGTGGGGGGAGGCAGATTTGCGATCAGGGATTTGGAAAAACACTCAGACACTGACTGACGTGTCCATCTGATTGTTAACTCAGATATAAAGACAAAAGAAAGATACACATTTAGATCGCAACTTTGACCTGGGGCAATGAACCACACTTCAGACCCAACGATTCCAACCTCAAATCTCTGAACCCACAAAAACAAAGCTTCCTACTTATGCCAGGTTGTCCCTCAGCCTTCTCTTTTCTTGAGAAAAACATTTTGAGCTGTTAAGCCTTTCCTGGTAATTATAATCTCTATGTTCCTGTAAGATTTGTGACGAATCCGTTATTATTTTTCTGTTCCTTGTGAGTGATGCCAGCAGCAGAAACAGTTCCTGACCTGTGCGGATTTTGGTTGAAGTATTTGTATTTACAAACTAATTCCCACCCTCACGTACAGTGTGAAATTGCTGTAAAACAGAAGGAAAGGATAATGTGAGAACCCACAGAAACACACAGGCAGCGTGTGTACCTGAATTGAATGAACCTGGCATGAGGAAAACGTGACGACAATCACAACTAGTTAGGATTCCAGAATCCCGTAGGTGCAGAAAGAGGCTATTCGATCCATCGAGCCTGCAAGGACCTGCTTTCCCACCCTACCTCCATGACTCCACATTTACCATGGCTAACCCAACCCGCCGAATTTGCACACTACAGGCCATGTTAGCACGTCCAATAGAGCAAACCTGCACATCTGTGGGAGGGTCACAGATTACATTCAAATGCTTGGAATTGTGGATGATGTCTCACGAATATTTGACTCTGATACAAATGCCCTGCTTTTAAAAATAAAATCTGGGGGAAACTGCAACCAGAAAGATTTCCAATTATCTCTGGAGGAAGAGAATTCAAAACTCGTGCCACTGATCCAGGGGACACATTGAAGTCACAGAGGCCGTGGATCCATCAGAAATGTAACAGGTTGTGAGGAAGTTGGGTGTCAGACAAGGACAAAAAGGCAGTCTGTCACACGGGGGAAGGCACGAGAGATTAAACAGCAGACATGGTAGTCCCTCAAGGCCACGGGGAATGAGTTAGGGCTGGGAAAGATACAAGGAAACAAGGAGTGCAGCTGTCAATGAAAAAAAATAACAGATTATAACACTTAGGGCCGAGTTCAGAGTCTGAAATTGTTTCTGCAATTGGTGAGTACAGAAAGTCTGGATAGTTCTATTGCAGCCAACACATAGAGGATGGGTCAAGTGCCCTATATTTGTGCTGCAACTTTCTGATAAATTTATTCCGACATTTGGATATCAAGTCTGATGATGCTCATAAATTCACAAATTAGACTTGAATTTAATATTCTGGAGAAATGTCAAATAAATCACATTGATACCATTCTGCAGACTTTAGTCCATTGCTCTGCATGTTCCAGCATTTCAGTTACATCTATGTCCTTTTATTCTAATGTGATGCTGGTTACTGCCTCTACCACCCCCTCAGTGAGTTCCTGCTCCCCACCATCTTTGCATGTTATGAATTCTCCCCTCCCCTTCTTTCTGAGAATTAGTTCAAGCTAAAGCCTCCAGTTTCTGACCTCTCTGTTATGAATAGCTCCTTCCTATCCACTCGAGCTGGATTCCTCATCATTTTATCACTTCAATTAAATCTCAGCTCATCCTCCTCGGAAATCATCCCCAGCCTATCCAACTGTTCCTCAGAGCAGGAATTTTCCAATTGTAGAAACATTCTGATCAATTCCTCTGTACCCTCTCTGGTGTGATCACATCAACCCTGGAATGTGGGGATCAGAAGTGTGTGCTATACTTTAACCGTGGTCAAACGAGTGTTCTTGACATTTCCCGTGTCCCCTCTTGTGTGGTTGTCGCTTACACAAGAAGTGTCCTGGTTTTCCCACATGGAACTGGATGTGCACTCCATGGGGCTGGGATTCCCTACCTTATGTTTATTTGTTAATTATTCCTAAATTAACTTCAGATTAAAACAAGATTATCAGCTACCGACCAATCAACTTCCTCCATTATACGCAAGTCACCTTACTTTTTAAAAATATCTTTAAAATTATTACTATCTTAACACAATAGGCTTTAATTTGCTGATCAAGTATTCAGATGTCTCCACTGTTACAATCACTTGAAGATTATCTTTACCTTCAGCTACTTTTGGTGAATTGAATACTGATTGTAAATGTATAAATATCAAACGGACTTGAATTTTATGATAATTAATCCAGTCTGACATTCGTGTTGGTTAATATCTTGAAGAGAACTGTCCTCCGAACTCCAGCTGTGCTCTGACTTCGTTCACAACTGGATTTGGTTGGACTGCAGATCTTTGATCTGTTCTGTTTTTTCCCGGATTGCTTCACTCTGTCTATGACTTGCTGTTTATGCTGTTTGGCACACAAGTAGTCCTCTTTGGTAACTTCATCAGGTTAACACCTCATTTTTAGTTATTCATGCTGCTGTTACTGACATGCCCTCCTGAACTCTCTCTGTTGAACGAAGATTGATCCTCTGGTTTGATGGTAAGAGGTAAATTGGGGAATATGCGGGCCGTGATTCTGTAAGTTTTGTTGGAGTACAATTCTACTGCTGCTCGTGGAAGGAAAGAGCTAAACTCTTACACTGTCGG
>NW_025188062.1:0-3085 GCF_004010195.1 Chiloscyllium plagiosum | reverse complement strand
GGACACCAGTAACCAGCAGCTGGAGTGGGGACACCGGGGACGAGCAGATGGAATGGGGACATGAGTGATGAGCAGCTGGAGTGGGGGCTACAGTGACCAGCAGCTTGAGTGGGGACACCAGTAACCAGCAGCTGGAGTGGGGACATGAGTGACCAGCAGCTGGAGTGGGGGCTACAGTGACCAGCAGATGGTGTGGGGACTCCAGTGACCAGCAGCTGGAGTGGGGACACCAGTAACCAGCAGCTGGAGTGGGGACATGAGTGGCCAGCAGCTGGAGTGGGGACATCAGTGACCAGCAGCTGGTGTGGGGACACCAGTGACCAGCAGCTGAAGTGGGGACACCAGGGACGAGCAGATGGAGTGAGGACATCAGTGACGAGCAGCTGTAGTGGGGACATGAGTGCCCAGCAGCTGGAGTGGGGACATCAGTGATGAGCACTTGGAGTGGGGACATGAGTGCCCAGCAGCTGGAGTAGGGGCATCAGTGACCAGCAGCTGGAGTGGGGACATGAGTGATGAGCAGCTGGAGTTGGGACTCCAGTGACCAGCAGCTGGAGTGGGGACATCAGTGACCAGCAGCTGGAGTGGGGGCTCCAGTGACCAGCAGCTGGGTGGGGACATGAGTGACCAGCAGCTGGAGTTGGGAATCCAATGTCCAGCAGCTGGAGTGGGGACATCAGTGACGAGCAGCTGGAGAGGGGACATGAGTGACCAGCAGCTGAAGTGTGGACATCAGTGACCAGCAGATGGTGTGGGGACTCCAGTGACCAGCAGCTGGAGTGGGGACACCAGTAACCAGCAGCTGGAGTGGGGACATGAGTGACCAGCAGCTGGAGTGGGTACATCAGTGACCAGCAGCTGGTGTGGGGACACCAATGACCAGCAGCTGTTGTGGGGACACCAGTGACCAGCAGCTGGAGTGGGGACATCAGTACGAGCAGCTGGAATGGGTGCTCCAGTGACCAGCAGATGGTGTGGGGACTCCAGTGACCAGCAGCTGGAATGGGGACCAGTGACCAGCAGCTGGAGTGGGGACACCAGTAACCAGCAGCTGGAGTGGGACACCAGGGACGAGCAGATGGAGTGGGGACTTCAGTGACGAGCAGCTGGAGTGGGGACATCAGTGACCAGCAGCTAGTGTGGGGACTCCAGTGACCAGCAGCTGGAGTGGGGACATGAGTGACGAGCAGGTGGTGTGGGGACTCCAGTGACCAGCAGCTGGAGTGGGGACATGAGTGCACAGCAGCTGGAGTGGGGGCTACAGTGACCAGCACTTGGTGTGGGGACTCTAGTGACCAGCAGCTGGAGTGGGGATACCAGAAACCAGCAGCTGGAGTGGGGACATGAGTGACCATCAGCTGGAGTGGGGACATCAGTGACCAGCAGCTGGTGTGGGGACACCAGTGACCAGCAGCTGGAGTTGGGACTCCAGTGACCAGCAGCTGTTGTGGGGACTCCAGTGACCAGAAGCTGGAGTGGGCACATCAGTGCGAGAAGCTGGAATGGGTGCTCCAGTGACCAGCAGCTGGAGTGGGGACATCAGTGACCAGGAGCTGGAGTGGGGAAATGAGTGACCAGCAGCTGGAGTGGGGGCATCAGTGACCAGCAGCTGGAATGGGGGCATCAGTGACCAGCAGCTGGACTGGGGACACCAGTAACCAGCAGCTGGAGTGGGGGCTCCAGTGACCAGCAGCTGGGTGGGGACATGAGTGACCAGCAGCTGGAGTGTGGACATCAACGACGAACAGCTGGTGTGGAGACTCCAGTGACCAGCAGCTGGAGTGGGGACTCCAGTGACTAGCAGCTGAGTGGGGGCATCAGTGACAAGCAGCTGGGGTGGGGATGCCAGTGACCAGCAGCTAGTGTGGGGACTCCAGTGACCAGCAGCTGGAGTGGGGACATCAGTGACCAGCAGCTGGAGTGGGGACATCAGTGGCCAGCAGCTGGAGTGGGGACTCCAGTGACCAGCAGCTGGGGTGGGGATGCCAGTGACCAGCAGCTGGGGTGGGGAATCCAGTGAGGAGCAGCTGGTGTGGTGACTCCAGTGACCAGAAGCTGGAGTGGGGAATCCAGTGATGAGCAGCTGGCGTGGGGACATCAGTGACCAGCAGCTGGAGTGAGGTCTCCAGTGACCAGCAGCTGGAGTGGGGACATGAGTGCCCAGCAGCTGGAGTGGGGACTCCAGTCACCAGCAGCTGGAGTGGGGACATCAGTGACCAGCAGCTGGAGTCGGGACCCCAAGGTCCAGCAGCTGGTGTGGGACATCAGTGACCAGCAGCTGGAGTGGGGAATCCAGTGACCAGCAGCTGGAGTGGGGACATCAGTGACCAGCAGCTGGAGTGGGGACTCCAGTGACCAGCAGCTGGAGTGGGGACATCAGTGACGAGCAGCTGGAGAGGGGACATGAGTGACCAGCAGCTGAAGTGGGGACATCAGTGACCAGCAGCTGTAGAGGGGATTCCAGTGACCTGCAGCTGGTGTGGGGACTCCAGTGACCAGCAGCTGGACTGGGGACATGAGTGACCAGCAGCTGGAGTGGGGACTCCAAGGTCCAGCAGCTGGAGTGGGGACATCAGTGACCATCAGCTAGTGTGGGGACTCCAGTGACCAGCAGCTGGAGTAGGGACATCAGTGACCAGCAGCTGGAGTGGGGACATCAGTGACCATCAGCTAGTGTGTGGACTCCAGTGACCAGCAGCTGGAGTGGGGACATGAGTGACGAGCAGCTGGTGTGGGGACTCCAGTGACAAGCAGCTGGAGTGGGGACATCAGTGACCAGCAGCTGGAGTGGGGTCAACAGTGACCAGCAGCTGGAATGGGGAATCCAGTGACCAGCAGCTGGTGTGGAGACATCAGTGACCAGCAGAAGGGGTGGGGACATCAGTGATCAGCAGCTAGTGTGGGGACTCCAGTGACCAGCAGCTGGAGTGGGGACATCAGTGACCAGCAGCTGGAGTGGGTAATCCAGTGGCGAGCAGCTGGTGTGGGGACTCCAGTGACCAGCAGCTGGGGTGGGGATGCCAGTGACCAGCAGAAGGGGTGGGGACATCATTGATCAGCAGCTAGTGTGGGGACTCCAGTGACC
>NW_025188061.1:0-3085 GCF_004010195.1 Chiloscyllium plagiosum | reverse complement strand
CCCACAATGATCAGTACATTCCCACTGTGATCAAGATATTCCCACAGCGATCAGTACATTCCCGCAGTGATCAGTATATTCCAACTGTGATCAGTACTTTCACACAGTAATCAGAACATTCCCCCAGTGATCAACAAATTCCCGCAGTGATCAGTACGTTCCCGCAGCGATCAATATATTCTCACAGTGATCAGTACATTCCCACTTTGATCAGTACATTCCAACAGTGATCAGTACATTCTTGCAGTGATGATTACATTCCCGCATTGATCAGTACATTCCCACAGTGATCAGTTCATTCCCACAGTGATGATTACATCCCGCATTTATCAGTACATTCCCACAGTGATCAGTTCATTCGCGCAGTGATCAGTACATTCCCACAGTGATCAGTACATTCCCGCATTGATCAGTACATTCCTGCTGTGATCAGTACATTCTCGCAGTGATGATTACATCCCGCATTGATCAGTACATTCCCGCATTGATCAGTACATTCCCGCAATGATCAGTACATTTACAAAGTGATCAGTACATTCCCGCAGTGAACAATAAATTCCCGCAGTGACCAGTATATTCCGCAGTGATCAGTATATTCCCACACTGATCAGTACATTTCCACAGTGCTCATAACATTCCCACAGTTATCAATACCTTCCCGCAGTGATCAGCACATTCCCACGTTGATTAGTACATTCCCGCAGTAATCAGTACATTCCCACTGTGATCAGTACATTCCCAAAGTGGTCAGTAGATTCCCGCAGTGATCAGTACATTCCCGCAGTGATCAATACATTCCCGCAGTAATCATTTAATTCCCACAGTGATCAGTACATTCCCACGGGGATTAGTACATTCCCGCAGTGATCAATATATTTCCACTGTGATCAATATTTTCGCTCAGTCTTCACTACATTCCCACAGTAATCAGTACATTCCCACAGTGATCAGTGCAGTCCCGCAGTGATCAATACATTCCCACAGTGATCAGTACAGTTCCACAGTGATCAGTACATTCCCGCAGTCATCAGTACATTCCCACATTTTTCAGTACATTCCCGCAGTGATCAATACTTTCCCAAAGTGATCAGTAAATTCCTGCAGTGATCAATACATTCCCGCAGTGATCAGTACATTCCCACGGTGATTAGTACATTCCCGCAGTGATCAATACATTCCCACAGTGATCAGTACATTCCCACAGTTATCAGTTCATTCCCACAGTGATCAGTACATTCCCACAGTGATTTGCACAATCCCGCAGTGATCAATACAATCCCACTGTGATCAGTATTTTCCCATGGTGATCAGTATATTCCCACAGTGATCAGTACATTCCCACAGTGATCAGTACATTCCCATAGTGATCAGTATATTCCAACTGTAATCAGTACATTCCCACAGTCATCAGGACATTCCAACAGTGTTAAGTACATTCCCGCAACGAACAGTACATTCCCGCAGTGATCAGCATATTCCCTCAGTGATCAGTACATTCCCACAGTGATCAGTATTTTCCCACAGTGATCAATACATTTCCACAGTTATCAATACATTCCCACATTGATCAGTACATTGTCCCTGAGATCTGTACATTCCCACAGTGATCAATACATTCCAACAGCTATCATTACATTCCCGCAGTGATCAGTACCTTCCCGCAATGATCTGTACATTCCCACAGTGACCAGTACATTCCCACAATGATAAGTACATTCCCACAATGATCAGGACATTCCCACAGTGATCACGACATTCCCGCAGTGATTAATGCAATCCCGCAATAATCAATACATTCCCACAGTGATCAGTACATTCCCATAATGATCAGTACATTCCCACAGTAATCAGTACAGTCCCCAGTGATCAGTACATTCCCACAGTGAGCAATACATTCCCACGATGATCAGTCCATTCCCACAGTGAACAGGACATTCCCACAATTATCAGTACATTCCCGCAGTGATCAGTACATTCCCACAGTGATCACTGCATTCCCGCAATAATCAATACATTCCCACAGTGATCACAACATTCCCGCAGTGATCAGTGCATTCCCACAGTGATCAATGCATTCCCACAATAATCAGTACATTCCCACAGTGATCAGTACATTCCCATAATGATCAGTACATTCCCACAGTAATCAGTACAGTCCCCAGTGATCAGTACATTCCCACAGTGATCAATACATTCGCACCATGATCAATAAATTCCCCGCAATGTGCTGTACATTCCTGCAGTGATCAATACTTTCCTGCTATGATCAGTACATTCCCACAGTGAGCAATACATTCCCACAGTGAACAGTACATTCCCACAATTATCAGTACATTCCCGCAGTGATCAGTACATTCCCACAATGATCAGTATATTCCCACAGTGATCAATACATTCCCACAGTGGTCCGTACATTCCCACAGTGATCATTAAGTTCCCACAGTGATCAGTACATTCCCGCACTGATCAGTATAATCCCACAGTGATCAGGACATTCCCAGAGAGATCAATACATTCCCACAGTGTTCAGGACTTTCCCGCAGTGATCAATACATTCCCACAGTGATCATTAATTTCCCACAGTGATCAGTACATTCCCGTAGTGATGAATACATTCCCGCAGTAATAGCACATTCCCACAGTAATCAGTACATTCCCGCGGTGATCAATACACTCCCACAGTGATCATTAAATCCCACGGTGATCAGTACATTCCCGCAGTGATCAGTACATTCCCGCAGTGATCAGTACATTCTCACAGTGATCAGTACATTCCCGCTGTGATGAATACATTCCCGCACTGATCTGTATATTCCCACAGTGATCAGGACATTGCCAGAGAGATCAATACATTCCCACAGTGTTCAGGACTTTCCCGCAGTGATCAATACATTCCCACAGTGATCATTAATTTCCCACAGTGATCAGTACATTCACGCAGTGATCAGTACATTCCAACTGTGACCAGTACATTCCCGCTGTGATCAATACATTCCCGCACTGATCAGTACATTCCCACAGTGATCAGTACATTCCAACAGTGATCAGTACTTTCCCGCTGTGATCAATACATTCCCGCACTGAT
>NW_025188060.1:2523-3085 GCF_004010195.1 Chiloscyllium plagiosum | reverse complement strand
TGGACCCACGCAGAGATCCGGGCCATGCTACAACATGCCCCAGACCCGTTGAAGTGACAGCTCCCGTTCTACATTTGGGTCCTCGAAATTTCCTGTATTTTCAACTGTCGGTCCCAAGATGTGCAGACCGTATTACAGCTTGTGCATATGACCCACTGGGTGACCATTAGCCCTGTTAGTGACATCCCACTGGGACACCGCTTCAGACTGGGAAAAAGTGGCTGGAGAGCGCCTTGAAGGATGCAATAAAGGCCTGTGCAAGACGGCATGCCGAATTTGGGCTGTTATCCATTGTCTGCAGCGCAGCCAAGCAGTTGTTCGATGTCTTTGTCCGCTTTAGGGAAGTCTGTGAATCCTCGTCGGGCCTTCCATTCGCAGAGAACGAATAGCTTGCTCTGCAGACCTTACATATGCTCACGTTTTCAAGTTGCACAATCAAACGACGAGCAGGACGGACAATTTAATTGTACTTAATAACTTGGACGGGAATGGGCTGTTCACTACACCAAAACTGACGGGGGCGTTCGACTGGCTCGCACAACCCGACAACCACAGGGACACC
>NW_025188060.1:0-1417 GCF_004010195.1 Chiloscyllium plagiosum | reverse complement strand
TGAACTTGCCCACATTGACTTATTGATCTTCTCCAGCCTTGTTCCTGTGCCCAAGCACCCTGCAGGAACTTTAATGAATCAGGTAGCAATCTGAATCTAATTGATGTTAAATGTTTGTTAGTAGCCAATGTCTCTCCAGAGCTGTTGTTTGAAAGTATAGGTAACAGCCTTTAAATATGATTGCTGCATTCTCTGGACCGAAACATCCTCTGCCCACATTGATTGAACGACGCCCCCTCCTGACCGACAGTTAATTGACCAGTTCTGACAATGTTGCATTCAAGACTTTTCCTACCCTGCCCACGTGGCCACACCTCCTAAGTTCAATCCTGGTCCCAGTATTTCATAGCTTCCAGTAATATTTTGGCACTTTTGCTCAATTCCACCACAAACCCCATTCCCGACCAATTACTTTGTGCTTCCAAGCAACTTTGGGCAAGAAAGTTGGGATGCAGAGGTTCTGTTTTGCCCCCTTATCATTTTGTTATCTCATCATTCATGCACTTCCATTTTGTTTTCGTTCCCTCCTGTCTTCAGAATTTGCAAATGACACAAATTGAAAATGCAGGAAACAGGGAAGAGAAGAGTAGCAGAATTTAGGAGGATACATGCAGAAGTTAGTTCTAGTCGGTCTGGGGATGAAAGTGGTCCACAGGATTCCTGATATCCTCACAATGAACTAGTCAGAGCCAGACTTCCTTATTGTTAGTGGCCAATTAATATGAAGCACGGAGTATCAGTGAAACAGACACAAGAGAGGCGAGAGCTTTCTGTTTGTCATAAAGAGCAAAACAGTCACGTAATGACCGTGGGGGAGAGACATTTCCTGTATTTAATCAAAATCACACCCTGACATGGCGAACCCTCCAACTACCTGAGGGATTGTGATTTGTAAAGCATATTCCACGTGAAGCTTGTTCAGAATCAGTCACAGATTTTTTAAAATCTGCAATCTTCTAGATTGATCCTGAAGGCAGAAGTTTTAGAGACGCTGCAGAAAAGATTTACCACCATGCTTCCAGGGCTGGAGGGCATTTTTCTTATCAAGTAATATTGAGGGGCCGAGGGCTTTTCTCATTGGAGTGAAGAAGGATGCGGGGTGAATTGATAAAGGTGTATATGATGATAAGAACCACAGATAGAATGAATAGATAGAGACCTCTTCCCAGTACAGAAATGTCTTCATAAGGGGGCATAATTTAAAAGTGATTGGAGGAAGGTTTCGGAGAAATGAGAGGTAAGTTCTTTCTATGCACCGACCAGAATCTGTGGTGGTGGTAGTTCAATCAGATGCATTATGGATATTTATGCGACTCTTGGATAGGCACATGGACGATAGGTTATGCAGATTAGTTTGATCTTAAAGTAGATTAACTGATCAGCGCATCATCGAGGGCTGAAGGGCCTGTAATGTACT
>NW_025188059.1:0-3085 GCF_004010195.1 Chiloscyllium plagiosum | reverse complement strand
TTATAGATCCTCATTCCCGGCGTTGGTCATTCTATGACCACACCATAAAGGCATGGACCAAATTAATCCAATTCGATGGCAGGGAAAGACTGCAATCCTCTCTCTTTCTCTGAAGAGGAATCAGGGACAGGCGATGATGCTTCCTCATCATCATCAAAGTGAGAAGAAGCATTTTCTGGGTGGAACCAATGTTGTCAATATAAATTAATATTTTCGCAATAAAACACTTATCAATAGCAATACTAACAAAATGACCAAATGAACAATAGCAGCATACATAGCCATATTGATAAGCCCTTTGTACCATAAACCAAAACCCCAATCTCCCCACCCTGCACCTTCATTCATTTGGTTGACAGAAGTGCGGATGATATCTGTATGTCCAGTAATGTTTTCGATAAAGTTAGTGACCCCCATGATGCACTTTCCTTTGACTATGACACAAACGCCAACTTCCTTCACAATAATGTAATCGAGAGCATAGCGGTTTTGTTGGGTAAATAGGCACAATTCTGAAAGCACGTCCCTTATTTCTATTAGGCAGCAGTTGTCTCATTTCATGAGATTGTGGGTCCACAAATGTTTTGATGATTAATAACTCTTGAAGACCCTTTAACGGAAAGAACACTAAGAGATGCATATGTTAATGAGTGAGTTTTACTATTTGATAGAAGCTTTGGATCCTTCCATTCTGCACAAAAGTCAGAAGAAACTGAAAGTTTGACACGGGAATTTGAATCTCGGTACCAGGTAATTGGACAGGGAACAGGAGTTGGAAATGATGCTTCTACAGCTACAACATGTGGAGTACTTGCTATATTCAGGACAAGATGCCTTACTATAACTGAATAATAATATCCAGGTTTAGTATAGATAATGGAGGGATCTTCCCAATAAAAAGTGGGCCTATCGTTGTGACTTCCTGAGGTACCTGGGTAATCCTTGATTACATAGTTTGGTCCGAACATAAAGGCTGGAAATTATTCAGTCTAATGAGGTGGGTCTCTTGATAAGAAATGTGGTCGACATCGCAGAAAAGGTCTGACCATCCAATAACTGGGAAAATATTAGTGCAATTAGGTGTATCGTAATGAAGTTGGTTGTGGTAAACCACCCCACAAAGGGTTTGAATATCAGAGGTAACAGAGACACATTCCCTCCTTAAGGGAAACAGTGACAACTGATAAATTTAGGCATAGCACAGAGGATACTTTTAGGCAATTTTACACTCCAATCCGTGCACACCCATCCCTTACTGTTGTAGCAATTTGGATAGGATATTACAGAATTATTGGAGGAAGTCCATAATCCTGTAAATACTTTAGAACTATTCGTACCCACATGTTAGGATTTGGAAGGATAAATGAGGTCAGGGAGTGTATTGCTGAAGTAAAGGCGTAACTTCATCCTCTCCAAATATGTTATTATGGGTTTCGATAAACAAATTGTTAGTGAAGGATAGCATCCCACCTTTCCTCTTTTACTACATGATCTATCTGAAAGGGGCATGGCTCACTCGAGATGCCCATTGTACAAATGAAATTAAACTGGCACACAACACCTTTAGACGATAAAGACCCTTTAGATTTGTTCTGTAAATGAATTGGTCAATCTTTTTGATGCAGTTGAACACTGCATTAGGCATTCTTGGTAACATTCAGTCTCTCGGCACACAAGGACATCTTCCTTGCAGAGATGGTACACAGTCTCTGGTTGCTCAGGAGCGCACAGGGAAACTGTCCCTTCTTGTGCTCCAAAGCTGGCAATGCAAGTCCACGCAGCAGGGCAAGTTCTATCTTTATTCTCTCTTCCCTTCCACCCCCTTTGCAAGTGGCTTGTCGAATGAGCTTGCAATGTGGGAGATGAACTCAGGCAGAACGTTCGGTGACCGAAGTAACAGTTGGGGTGGTGAGGAGGACCTGGAAGGTCCTTCCCATTAGCGTAGGAGGCCGTGAAGTGTCCATTGGAATAAAGAATAAACCATTCCCTCCTTGTATATAAGTGTATACAATATACACATCCTCAATTAAAATATACAGCAGCAAAGAAGTAACACAAACGAATGTAGTAGGACTCACCTATATTCTGGTGTGAATATCGCGTGAGTACCCTATTTGTGGCCATAATTTGTCCCCTACAGCAGTCCTAAGAGCAATTTTGAAATAAATAATTCTCAAATTAATCAAACTCATGTAGCCCACTTGAGTAAATATATCGCCCACACTGGCAAAAAGCTCATTCATTTTAAACTTTGCACCAGAGATTCCCTTCCTACCCATTATTTTTTACTTTATATGGAGGAGCTCTGGCATGGACGAATTTAACAATCCTATTTTTATAAAGCCAGTTTTGCTAAGAGGTAATAGTCTTCGAAGTTTTGCTGCGAAAAACCTCGACATTACCTAAAATTTTGATTAGTTCCGCAATATATTGTATTCTCTTTAAAATCATACGTCAACTTCGTGCCAAATCGAATGGCCCGACCTACAGCTGTAGTTAACAGTATTTAGAATTAAGTGTAGCAATTAGATGGTCATTTTGAACAGAAAAGTTGGCGATGAGTAGCTGGTGGGCAATGCTGTCCCCAAATTATAGTAACATGACACAAAGCTTTCAAACCACACTGACATTTTCTAATATTGAGTTAACCTTGAATTTGGACATTGGTGCAGTCTTAAAATTATAAACCATCACTGTTCAGTATCAAACGTCTAATTGAAGGGAATAGTTCAGCCGGACATTCCTCCTTACATCTAACAGCCCCGTCCAAATATAAATCAAATCAACTAGTGTGCATTCAGATAAGCTGCATACACAAAGCAAAGTCTTAGGGTCTATGTATGAACTCAAATCACTTGATAATTCAGTCAGTAGTATATTTTAATATGAAGTGCCTGTATCATTTCAGAAATGGTCATTTGAAAATTACTTCCAAATTTCTAAACAATATGGAAAATGATCCAAACACTAAATCTGCTTACAGTGAGTAAGCAATAGATAAATCAACCTTTGCATTGTGAATTGACACTGAACAGACAGTCTCAGTCCCCGGTGATTTCTGTACCTTACCCAGAGCTGGCATACC
>NW_025188058.1:2179-3084 GCF_004010195.1 Chiloscyllium plagiosum | reverse complement strand
GGAATGCCCGGCTGAGCTGCAACACTCCCACACACCCCCGAGGTCGCTGGGCTCATTAGGAATGCCTGGCTGAGCTCCAACACTCCCCCCAGCGAGGTAGCTGGGCTCATTAGGAATGCCCGGCTGAGCTCCAACACTCCCACACACCCCGAGGTCGCTGGGCTCATTAGGAATGCCCGGCTGAGCTCCAACACTCCCTCCCTCCCCTGATACAGAGGGGCCACGGTGTGTGTACCGTCTACAGGACACACTGCAGCAACTCTCTCCTGACGGCACTAATAGAACAAGGGAGAAGCACAGGGAGGGAGCAGATTCGGAACTGCGGAGTGATTTCTTCTCCCACGGTCGGGGTAGAAGGGGGGAGGTGGTTTCAGTGGAATCACCCCCCCCCCCCACCCCAGAGGTTAGCGCAGCGAATGTGTTCAAAGGCCGAGACAGAGAGATGTTTTGATTTAAGAGGGGAGTGGGGGGGGGGGTGGAGGAGGGGGAACAGACAGGGAGAGGGTGGGGGTGGAGGCCGCGCAAACGTCGGTGGGTTAGACTGACAGGGTGGGGCTGAAGGGCCTCTGATGTTTTGATGCAGCAGGTGCAAGGGTGATGGGGTGTCCGGGTATGAGCTAGGGGCTGTTGGTCTGCCTTACCCCTCCCACCCCTCACCCCCACCCCAGGTCAGTCTGTGGGTGACAGGGTGGTCACTGATCCCACCCTGCGCTGGGGGAGAGCCTGCCCCCTGAGGGCAACACCACCACTTCCCACGTCCTAGAGAGTGTTGGCATCAACACAGGGCCATAGGAGCGAGTCCCTCCACCATTCTCCCCTCTCCCCGCGGGAGTGAGTCCCCCCCCCTCTCTCTCCCCGCGGGAGTGAGTCCCCCCCCCCTCTCCCCGCGGGAGTGAGTCCCCCCC
>NW_025188058.1:0-1112 GCF_004010195.1 Chiloscyllium plagiosum | reverse complement strand
TCTCTCTCGGTGTCCCGGATTGCTGTCTCTCCTGAGCCCTGCACCCAGACACCGTTCCCTTTTGGCTTTGTCCCGGAGTATCTCTGTCTGCGCGGAGAGACGTCGGTTCTCCTGGCCCTCGGATGCTGCCTGACCCTGCTGTGTCTTTCCAGCAGCACACACTCTCGCCTCTGACCTCCAGCATCTGCAGTCAGCCCTCCTCGGCCCCTTGCTGTGCGTTTTTCTGGTTCCTCACTCGAGTGGAGGGATTGACCTTTACGACTGAGTGAAAACGCTTCATCTCCAGACGGCCGACTGGACAGGAAGGGGACTGCAGTTTGCCGTCTGTCAGCGTGTTCACCGGGAGCTGATTGATCAGGCCGCAGGGACTGCAGGCACCCCCCTCCTGTTCCGATGGCCCCCAGTGGCTCCGCACACGCACACGCGGACACGCACACAAGCACATACATACACGCACACGCACACATACACACAAGCACATACATATACACACACACATACACACACGCGCGGACAAGCACATGCACACGCGCACAAGCACGGACACGCACGCACACGCACGCACACGCACAAGCACGCATACGCGCACACACAAGCACATACATACACGCACACGCGCGCACACACATACACACAAGCACATATACACACACACATACACACACGTGCGCACGCACACGCGGACAAGCACATGCACACGCGGACACGCATATACACACGCACAAGCGGACACGGACACGCACACACACAAAGGCGCACACGCACGCACACACACAACGCACACGCGGACACACGAGCACACACGGACATGCACATGCACACGCGGACACAAACGCGCGCGCACACGCGGAAACATGCGCGGACACGGACACGCGCACACACACACACAGGCGGACACACACAGACACAGCGCCACGTTCCAGCCATATCTACCACACCCACCAACCAACACAGCTGACACAGAGGCAGCAGCACAACCTGCAATGGATTCACAACGACTTGGCACTGAACCCAGTGTCTCCGGGCTTCCAGGCACACTCCCAGATTAATCCCGGAGTGAGGGAGGGTGTGTGTCTGTCTGTGTGTGTGAGAGGGAGCGTGTGTGTGTGAGG
>NW_025188057.1:0-3084 GCF_004010195.1 Chiloscyllium plagiosum | reverse complement strand
AATCAAACGTTATTCATTGATTCAATAAAAAAACTTAACTCATACATAGCAGTTTGTTTCATAGAATGAAAGAGTTAAGCTCGAGACATTGAATGAATGAGGGAAGCTCCACTCATTGAATGAACCCGTGTACTTTATTTCATTGAATGAATGAATGCAGTTTGTTTCATTTAATGGATGTGTGGATTTCGAGACATTGAATGAATGAGAGAAGCTCTACTCATTGAATTTACACGTGCAGTTGAATTGGTTGCATGAACCAGTGCAGTTTGATTCATTAAAGACTACATGATTGAAGTTTAATTCAAAGAATGAATGCAGTTTGATTCGTTGAGTTAAGCTCGAGATATTGTGGGCGGCACGGTGGCACAGTGGTTAGCACTGTTGCCTCACAACGCCAGAGACCCGGGTTCAATTCCCACCTCAGGTGACTGATTGTGTGGAGTTTGCATGTTCTCCCCGTGTCTGCGTGGGTTTCCTCCGGGTGCTCCGGTTTCCTCCCACAGTCCAAAGATGTGCAGGTTAGGTGAATTGGCCATGCTAAATTGCCCGTAGTGATAGGTAAGGGGTAAATGTAGGGGTATGGGTGGGTTGCGCTTCGACGGGTCGGTGTGGACCTGTTGGGCCGAAGGGCCTGTTTCCCCATGTAATGTAATGTAATGTAATGTAATCTAATATTGAATGAATGAGAGTAGCCCTGCTCTGTGAATTTACATATGCAGTTTGTTTCATTGTATGAATGAGAGCAGTTTGTTACAGTAAATGGATGATTTCAGTTTTATACGATGAATACATGCAGTTTGTTTCATTGAATGAAGGCGCTAAGCTCCAGACATTGAATGAATGTCAGAAGCTCTGCTCATTGAATTAACACGTGAAGTTTGTTCCCTTGAATCATTGGGTGCAGTTTGATTCAATGAATGAATGAGAGATGTTCTACTCATTGAATTAACACGTGCAGTTTGTTTCATTGAATAAAAGACTGCAGTTGGATTCATTAAGTGAATGATTTCAGTTTGTATCATTGAGTTCATGAATGACATTTGATCCACTGAATGAACGATTGAAGTTTCTTTCAGAAAATGAATGAATGCAATTTGATTCAATGAAGGAATGCACTTTGATTCATTGAATGAATGAATTAAATTCAGACATTGAATGAATGAGAGAAGCTCTATTCATTGTATTAACACGTGCAGTTTGTTTCAGTAAATGAAAGAGAGCAGTTTGTGTCATTGAATTATAGACATATGCTTGAGACATTAAAATAATGAGAGACGCTCTGTTCATGGAATTAACACATGTATTTTGTTCATTGAATGTATGAGTCCAGTTCCATTCATTCAATGAGTGAGTGCCGTTTGTTTCTTTGAATGAAAGCGTAAAGCTTGAGTGAATAAGATAAGTGCTATTTGTTGAATTAACACGTTCAGTTTGTTTCATTGAATCATTGAATGAATGAATGCAGTTTGTTTCATTAAATGAAGGTGTTAAGATCGAGGCATTGATAAGCCAGATAACCGAGATAAGCCAGATTCACTGAAAGAAAGAATGAAAGAAAGTGTGCAGTTTCATTCATTGAAGGAATGAATGCAGTTTGATTCATTGAATAATTGAGTCAAGCTTGTTTCATTTAATTAATGAGTAACGTTTGATTCATTCAAAGAATTATGCAATGAATGACTGCAGTTTGTTTCATTGAATGCATGCGTTCAGTTCGAGGTGTAGAATGAATGAGGTAAGCTGTGAATTTTCATGTGCAGTTTGCTTCATTGAATGTGTGCCGTTGGTTACAGTAAATGCAGTTTGATTTTATGAATGAACGTAGTTTGTTCATTGAATGAATGTATTAAGCTTGTGACATTGAATAAATGAGCTAAGCTCTACTCATTGCATTGCCACATTCAGTTTGTTTCATTGAATACTTGAGTAGGTTTTGATTCAAAGAATGACAGAAACTCTATTCAATGAATTAACATGTGCACTTTGTTTCAGTGCATCAATGAGTGCAGTTGGTTTCATTGAGTCATCCAGTAGTAAATGATGTGTGTGGAAGTGCAGAGGAATTTGTGACGGACATGGAAGGATCCCTTGTGGCCTTGGAGGGAAGTGAGGGGGTAGGTGTGTGCGCAAGTTTCGCATTTCTTGCAGTTGCAGGGGAAGTTACGGAATGGAGGTTGGTTTGGTGGAGAGTCGCGGAGAGAATGGTCTTTCCAGAACCATTCCGTAAGGGAGGGTAGGGAAATATATCCTTGCTGGTGGGGTCTGTACATGATTGTGTCTCAGAAAGCCCTCGGGGCCTGCCAGGATGGCATAGGTTAGCTATGGAACACATCCCCCTGGATGTCCTTGCAAGTATGGCACTCCAGAAAATTGAACTTTACTGCAAGACGTGGCCTTTCTGAACCATCTAGAAGCAGATTTGTCAGCTATATTAACTAGGGCTTTTGTTTAGCCATGAGACCTGTGTCTGATGACCCGTGTGCCCTGAGAGGAAGCATCCCAAATAAATATGGGTGTGCTGATAAATAAACTGATGCTCCCAATGATGAGGAGCTTTGGGAGGCTTTTGCTAAGTGGAGTAAATTAATTTTATTTAATTTATTTTGTTCAATTGCTAATTGCATTGTAGTATGGGTAGGTTTTTTATAATTTGTTTTGTAGAATAGTGTAATAGAATTTTTTAATTGTTGTCATACTCTCAGATTGTTATATTGTTTGCAATTTCATAATGCTGAACAGAATAAAAATCTTTTCAATAAACAAAAAGAAAGATGGTAAAGAAAAGCCAAGGCACTGGTGAGCCCGTAATCGGTGGTGGGCAAGTTGTTCAAGTGGATTGTCAGGGACAGGATCTACATGTATTTGGTAAGGCAAGGATTGATGAGGGATAGTCAGCAAGAAAGGAAAGAAAAGAAAGGAAAAGAAAAGAATGAAAAGGAAAGGAAAAGGAAAGGAAAGGCAAGGAAAACAAAGGAAAATAAAAGAAAGAAAAGAAACCGAAAGCAATGAAAGGAGAGGAGAGGAGAAAGGAAAGGAAAGAAAGAAAGGAAAAGAAAGGAAAACAAAGGAAAGGAAAGGAAA
>NW_025188056.1:0-3084 GCF_004010195.1 Chiloscyllium plagiosum | reverse complement strand
ACACTGTCCGTGCAGTCTTGAGATCAGCTCTGTCCTGACTGCAATCCCAGTGTCAGGGTAATGGGTATTTAATGGCTACGTTGCAGGATGCTGCTGTCTCCATAACAAGAAGAGAGGATAGTGGGTGTTGAAGAGACTTAACCACAATCCTTCCCCAATATGTAACTCAGCATGGTCAAACTGCAAAGCTCTGTGATGAACTATTGTGCATCAGTGAATGTGGCATTCAAGAAGAACATTGAACGGTTATTAAGATAGAAGCGATGAGAGGTCGAGGCAGCAGATTTCGATCAAGTGAATCGAACCTTAATAAAGTCACCACTGGCTGATCGGACTCCTCCTGTGCCACGACATTCTGTCACTTTCTTCTTCAATTTTGACCAGGATTACAGTTTGGCTGTGGCAAAGATAACGGCAGCTATAGACTGTGTGTTTGCACCGTCACTGTGGTACAAGTGAATGGTTTCTTGATCTTGGAGTATTACAAGATCTTGTGAGGTACTATTTGATCGGACTGAACAGCATGAAGCTCTGCTTGATACCAAATGCAGTCTATTCTCGATTGTGTCTCTGTCAAAGCACAATTCGTAGAATCGTAGAATTCTTACAGTCTGCAAATAGGCCTTTGACAAACAAGTCTACACCAATCCTCCGAAAAGTAACCCACCCAGAGCCAGCCATTTCCCTTACTACTCTGCATTAACTTCTGATTAATGCAAGTAACCTCCACATCCCTGCACACTGTAGGCAAATTAGCATGGTCAATTCAACCAATCTGCACACTTTTAAATTATGGGAGGAAATGAGAACATCTGGAGGAAATCCTCGCAGTCACGAAGAGAAATGCCACACTCGACACAGAAAATCGCCAGAGCCTACAAACAAACCCGGATGTCCGCCGATGTGAAGCAGCTGTGTTCACCATTGAGCCAATGTGCAGGCCCGAGAGCAGCTTGTTCACTACTACCTACATTGCTGTGAATAAAATGCATTGCATCCATTAAGTGTATCGGCAACGATTGCATAATGTTCAGGGCAATGTACGATTCTTCAGATACTGAGGCAGGCCATTTTCAAATGCGAAAATCTCTGCACAATATCCAAGCTTGGGTTGTCAAGTGGAAAATAACGTACAGCAACACAAATGATTGGCTTAGCGATCGCCAACACGAGAAAATCTCACCACAGCCAATTGCAATTCAAACGTGTAACAATCAATGTGTCATTCAATGATATAATCCTTGGGATTACCAATGACCAGAAACTGAACTGGACTTCCTCATAAGGACATACAGGAGGCCAGGAATCTTTTAGCAAGTAACTCACCTCCTGACTCAAAGAGTCATAAATCTCTACAGCACGGAGTCAGGCCCTCTGGCTCAAAGTGGCCCATGCCGAACAAAATGTTCCGCCAAACTGACCCCATGTTCCTGCACTTGGTCCATATTCTACTAAACATTTCCTCTTTGGGTATTTGTACAAATCCCTTCGAAATGGTTTTAATGCACACATCGCAATTTTTTCCTCCAGCAGGTCTTTCCATCTGCGTACCAGCTTCATATAAAAGAGTTGACCCTCAGGTTCCACTTTACTCTTTCCCCTCTAACATTAAAGTGATGCCCACCAGTCATCGAATCCCCACATCTTTGGTAAAAACACTGAGTGCATTCATCATATCCATGCATCTCACGTCTAATGCACTTCAATAAGATACCCCCTCTGTCTCTTACGCTCTAAGGAAAAGAGTCTCAGCTTGGCGAGCACACCACTGCCTTTTCAAATTTGCATCTACGGATGAGCAATAAATGCTTGCCATCGAGCAGTGCCCAAATTGCATGAGCGATGTGAAGATGTAATCTACCCTCCCAGACAGTGACTTTCATTTTTCTCCCTCACAACTCACCCCTCCCTACGGGTGAATACTTGTATTCCTCGGATTCCCTCTCAGTCTCCTGTCTATCAAGTTTAAATTTATACTGCCTTGTTATTAAACATTCGACTAAGGAGAGCAGATGCTTGCATTCCGCACTACCCCATGCCCCTCCTAATCGTATTGTTGGAGTGAAATGAACATAAAATTCACTCAACATACAAAGGTTTATTTCAGCATCGACGATTCCATTGAAACTACAGTGGTGGGAGAAATCTTTGAAATTCAAGATAACACTTCACCGAACAAAGGAAATGTATTTTATGCAACACTGCCAGACGGTCTTCAGCATTGACAAAGCAAATAAATTAAGTATTAATTCCATTCATTGCCAAGTTAAGCTTAGCTAATGACTGTACAGCAAGTGACGGACAGACTTGTGATCAACGCCCAGTCACTTATGATTTCATGAAATTTATCCGATCCTTTTTTATTTCCCTTCTTGAGGGTTTTCAAAATGCAGACTGTATTCAAGGGTATTTCTTCCCAGATACCTGCCAGTTGCAACGTGTTAAACGTCAGTCAGGTGGACACTTGCCTGTCACTTACGGATCTTGTAAATGCATTATCAATTTCAAAATGCAAAGGAAATTGCGTTTTTCTCATTGTTGCAATATCAGTACCAGTAAACGCGTAAGGATAGCCACAATATTCGAATTCTGGATCTGAACAGGTTTTTTTGTTAAAACATATGCACTAGAGATCCTTATCTTTTTCCCTGGGTGTCTTCAGATCTGTTCATTAATCCTGCAGTCCCATTGCTGTCAGTGTCTGTACCTACGTCTCATTTCTCTGTGTAATGATATGGGGCAGTTTTTAACGTCTGAGACTGGTGCGTGCTGATTTATAATTTCAATCCGTTTCTCTCATGCTTTTAGTTATATTTTTCGGACATAACTTTACGTGTAACTACTTCAGAATCTATATCTACAATTGTCGTAATTTCCGTCGAGCCGGAAAGTTGATTTGGAAACGTATTTTTTCACATTTCTAAGTGACATATTCAGTGCTTTTGAACCTCCTCTGAAGTGCCACCTTATTACTTCTTCAAGCATTTATTTGATTCTATTCCTTTGCTTCCGGTTGCTGGATGAAATAGTTTGTTGCTATCGCCAGTAAACTGGCTGTAGTACTATGTGTTTGTTGATGGAGTC
>NW_025188055.1:0-3084 GCF_004010195.1 Chiloscyllium plagiosum | reverse complement strand
GGAATGGCGGTTAGTGACATATGGTGTCCGCAAAGTTCAGTGTTGGGGCTGCATCTGTTCACTTTATATATTAATGATCTGGATGGAGGGACTGGGGGCATTCTGGCAAAGTTCACCGATGATACGAAGTTAGATGGACAGGCAGGTAGTTCTGAGGAGGTGGGGAGGCTGCAGAAAGATTTAGACAGTTTAGAAGAGTAGTCCAGGAAATGGCTGATGAAATTCAACGTGAGAAAATGCGAGGTCTTGCACTTTGGAAAACAGAATACAGGCATGGGCTATTTTCTAAACGGTGAGAAAATTCATAAAGTATAAATGGATCTGGGAGCGTGCTTCCAGGATTCTCTAAACGTTGACTTGTTGGTTGAGTCCGTGGTTAAAAAAACAAATGTAATGTCATTTATTCAAGAGGGTTGGAATATAAAAGCAGCGATGTGCTACTGAGACTTTATAAAATTCTGGTTAGGCCCCATTTAGAATACTGTGTCCAGTTTTGGGCCCCACACTTCAGGAAGGACATAGAACATAGAACATAGAAGAATACAGCGCAGTACAGGCCCTTCGGCCCTCGATGTTGCGCCGATCCAAGCCCACCTAACCGACACTAGCCCACTATCCTCCATACTAGCACTGGAGCATGTCCAGCGGAGATTCACTTGGATGATCCCTGGAATGGTAGACCTAACATACGATGAACAGCTGAGATCCTGGGATTGTATTCATTAGAGTTTAGAAAGTTGAAGGGAGATTTGATAGAAACTCACAAGATAAATCTGTGACTTAGAAGGGGCGGACGCTGGGAATTTGTTTCTGTCAGGTGGGGAGACTAGGAAGCGTGGGCGCAGCCTTAGAATTAGAGGGGGTCTATTTAGAACGGAAATAATGTACTATTGCTTGGCATCTGAACCTATCTCTTTGGATTTCGACCAATATGAAAGATGAGCAGAGATGATGGCCTCAATGTCTCATCACTAGATTATTAATTCAGAGACCGATGTTCAATGTCCACCATGGCAGATGGTGGAACTTCAATTCAATCTAAATCAAGACTTCTACGGTCTGATGGTGGCAATGAAAGGTTGTCAGTTGTTAGAAAAGAAACCATCTCACTCACTCATATCCTTTAGGGAGTGTAATCTGTCATCCTTTCCTCGTCTTGGTGTACATGTGACTCCAGGTCTATAATAGTCTGGTTTATTCTGGGCAATAAGGGAAGGGTGGTAAGTGTTGGTCTAGCCAGTGATACCCATAACCTTTCAATTAATAAAAGCAAATGGAGTTCCCTGTGCACAGATAATTCACTGTTCCTGAAGAATGCTCCCTTTTTAGACCACTCCCTGAATATTCCCATACCGAGTCCATTGTCTCAACTATGAAATTCCCATAATGGATCCACTTTTGAAGTTAAGGGATCCTAAAACTCACTCAGTGTAGATACCTGGAATCGGGAGCACCAATACATTGGCCATTACTCTGCAGACAACCGAGGCAACAGGTTCTGTCTACTGGTTTTGAGACCATCAAGAGTTGGGAAACTCATTGGACTTGGCAAATTAAGCTTTAACAGGATTATCCACTGGGATAGCTGATGCTCTGAATTCATCGGAACCTCAGCAGCAAGCATCCAGCCTTTCACCTTGTACATTTGTCCCACTCTCTGCCATACAGGACGTTCCCTTAGAGACTAGCCAGCCTTTGGATTCAGAGATCTCCCCTGGCAGATGTGGAAATTGTGATTACTTTAAAATGTACTTACGGAGTGTAAGCTTTAACTGTCAGGCACGTGATGGTGTCTCTGTGCATCTTCCAGGTGCTGGTGGTCATGGGTGTGTGAGGTGCTGGTAAAAAGAGCCCTGCCCTATTCCTGGTTTGCATCTTGTTGGTGGTATTCATTGCTGGCCGTGGTGTCATTGGTGAAGAGAGTGTGTGCTGAATGGTCAGTGGGGAAATTATGCCAATCAGCTGTTTGTCCTGGACAATGTGGAGCTTTGTGAACGTTGCACTCAGTGTTGTATGTGAGCTGCACTCAGCCAGTTACTTGGACAAAATTCAATCCCACTCCTGAGCGATGCTTTCTGGATGGTGGGGATGGATTGGAGAGGCAGGCAGGGAGGTTATTGTCACAGTAAGCAGAGTGTCTGATATACTCCTGTGGCCACAGCACCTGTACGGCTGGAACAGGTCATTTCCTCGTCAATGATTGGTCCGGGTTGTGGATAATAATGCACTCAGTGATGGCAATGTTATAAAACGCCAATAGGAGATTGGTAGATTCTCACGTTTTGAGTTGGTCATTTCCTGGTGCTCATGGGATATCAATGTTTCTTGTCAATGATCAGCTCAAGCCAGATGTTATCGCACTCTGTATGGACACAGACCTCTCTGTTATCTCAAGAGTAGTAAATGGTGCTGAACATTGTGTATTCACGAGCAAACCTCACTAATTTTGAAATTATGACCGAGGGACCAGCTTTGATGAGGCTCCTGCAGATTTTAGGACCAAGGTACGACTGTGAAGAATTCCTGCAGAGATGTACAACAGCTGAGATGACTGACCTCCCACAGCCAGAACCATCTTCACCTGTCCTCGGGCTGAAACAAAAGAGTCATCATCCAGTTTTTCGAGATCTTCTTATTGACAATATGTGTTCATAATATTTTTGTTTAAGAGTTGAACATTTCTTTTCACAATTAAAGTGTTACTGCGTAAACAGTTGCAACTAATTGAGGAATAGATATTCAATCCTTCTGGAAATACAAGTCAGCCCATCCTGAGGTTGGTGTATTACAGAGTTAACATGTTGTTGTGTTGGAAGGTCAGAGGCTATGGTATAAAAACCAAGCAATGAGTGACAGAGTTTGGGCTCCCGACAGAATCAGAATGTTTGACATTCTTACATGTACAGAAGGGAAATGCTCATAAATCTGCAAATTGGATTTGTGAGCAGTGTTAGTGATATAGAGGATGAAGGTGTATAAATAGCACTAGGTGATACAAATATGGAAACGATATTCCCACTAATGAGAGGGACCGTGACTACAGCTCATGAAATGGAACACTCATTCTGGTTTAGAAACTTAGTA
>NW_025188054.1:0-3084 GCF_004010195.1 Chiloscyllium plagiosum | reverse complement strand
GTACCATAACGCCTACCCACACACTTCAATAATAAACTCTAATAAACTGCTACACAGACAGATCAGTGATAAACAGTACAACAACTGCTACTCACTCAGGTCAGTAATAAATTGCAAGAAACTGCTACCCAGATGGGAGTTATGAACTGCACAAAAACTGCTACCCAGACAGGTGAGTAGTAAACAGTAGAAATACTGCTACCCACACAGGTCAGTAATAAACTGCAATAAACTGACCCAGACAATAGTAATGAACTGTACAAGAACTGCTACCCACACAGGTCAGTAATAAACAGGACAATAACTGTGACCCACGCCGGTCAGTAATAATCTGCTACCAAGAGAGGAAACGAACTGTTCAATAACGGCTTCCCACACAGCTCAGTAATAAACAGTACAATACCTGCTACCCACGCAGGTCAGTAATAAACTGCTACCCACTCAGGTCAGTAATAAACAATACAATAACTGCTACCCATGAACATCAGTAATAAACAGTACAATAACGGCTACCCAGACAGGTCAGTAATAAACAGTACAATAACTGCTACCCACTCAGGTCAGTAATAAACAGTAGAATAACTGCTACTCACTCAGATCAGTAATAATCTACTACCAAGAGAAGTAACGAACTGTTCGATAACGGCTACCCACACAGCTCAGTAATAAACAGTACAATACCTGCTACCCACGCAGGTCAGTAATAAACTGCTACCCACTCAGGTCAGTAATAAACAGTACAATAACTGCTACCCATCCTGGTCAGTAATAAACTGCTACCCACCCAGGTCAGAAATAAACAGGACATAACTGCGACTCACACAGGTCAGTAATAAACAGTACAATACCTGCTACCCACTCAGATAAGTAATAAGCAGTACAATAACTGCTATCCACACACATCAGTAATAAACAGTACAATAACTGCTACCCACGCAGGTCAGTAATAAACAATACAATAACTGGTAACCACTCAGGTCAGTAATAAACAGTACGATAACTGCTACCCACACAGGTCATTAATAAACAGTACAATAACTGCTACCCACTCAGATCAGTAATAAACAGCACAATAACTGCTAACCAGATAGGTCAGTAATAAACAGTACAATAACTGCTACCATGCAGGTCAGTAATAAACTGCAATAAACTGCTACCCAGACAATAGTAATGAACTGTACAAGAACTGCTACCCACACAGGTCAGTAATAAACAGGACAATAACTGCGACCCACTCAGATCAGTAATACACAGTACAATAACGGCTACCCACGAAGGTCAGTAATAAACAGTACAATAACTGCTACCTACTCAGATCAGTAATAAACAGTACAATAACTGATACCCATACAGGTCAGTAATTAACTGCTACGCAAACACGTCAGTAATAAACAGTACCATAACGCCTACCCACACACTTCAATAA
The DNA here is from genome assembly GCF_004010195.1 of Chiloscyllium plagiosum. Lineage (NCBI taxonomy): Eukaryota > Metazoa > Chordata > Chondrichthyes > Orectolobiformes > Hemiscylliidae > Chiloscyllium > Chiloscyllium plagiosum. The sequence goes on along the minus strand of NW_025188054.1, from coordinate 1,658 downwards.
TAAACTGTAATAAACTGCTAACCAGACAGATCAGTAATAAACAGTGAAATAACTGCGACCCACTCAGATCAGTAATAAATAGTACAATAACTGCTACCCACACAGGTCAGTAATAAACAATACAATAACTGCTACCCACACAGGTCAGTAATAAACAGGACAACAACTGCTACCCAAAAAGGTCAGTAATAAACAGTACAATAACTGCTGCCCACACAGGTCAGTAATAAAATGTTTCCACTCAGGTCTGTATTAAACAGTACAATATCTGCTATCCACACAGGTCAGTAATAAACAGTACAATAACTGCTACCCACTCAGATCAGTAATAAACAGTATCATAACTGCTCCCCAGACAGGTCAGTAATAAACAGTACAATAACTGCTACCATGCAGGTCAATAATAAACAGTGAAATAAGTGCTACCATGCAGGTCAGTAATAAACTACTACCCAGACAGGTCAGTACTAAACAGTATAGTGACTGCTACCCACTCAGATCAGTAATAAACAGTACGATAACTGTTACCCACACAGGTCAGTAATAAACAGTACAATGACAGCTACCCACACAGGTCAGTAATAAACAGTACAATAACTGCTACCTCACAGGTCAGTAAAAAACATAACGATAACTGCTACCCACACAGGTCAGTAATAACCAGTACAATAACTGCTACCCACACAGGACTGTAATAAACTGCAATAAACTGCTACCCAGGCAGGAGTAATGAACTGTACAATAACGGCTACCCCGACAGGTCAGTAATAAACAGTACAATAACTGCTACCCACGCAGGTCAGTAATTAACTGCTACGCAAACAGGTCAGTAATAAACAGTACCATAACGCCTACCCACACACTTCAATAATAAACTGTAATAAACTGCTACACAGACAGATCAGTAATAAACAGTAAAACAACTGCTACTCACTCAGGTCAGTAATAAACTGCAAGACACTGCTACCCAGACGGGAGTAATGAACTGCACAAAAACTGCTACCTAGACAGGTGAGTAGTAAACAGTAGAAATACTGCTACCCACACAGGTCAGTAATAAACTGCAATAAACTGCTACCCAGACAATAGTAATGAACTGTTTCAGAACTGCTACCCACACAGGTCAGTAATAAACAGGACAATAACTGCGACCCATGCCGATCAATAATAATCTGCTACCAAGAGAGGTAACGAACTGTTCAATAACGGCTACCCACACAGCTCAGTAATAAACAGTACAACGCCTGCTACCCACGCAGGTCAGTAATAAACTGCTACCCACTCAGGTCAGTAATAAACAGTGCAATAAATGCTACCCATGCAAGTCAGTAATACACAGTAGAAAAACTGCTATCCAAGCAGGTCAGTAATAAACTGTAAAAAACCGCTACACACTCACGACAGTAATAAACAGTACAATAACTGCTACACACTCAGGTCTGCAATAAACTCTGCAATAACAGCTACCCACGCAGGTCAGTAATAAACAGTACATTAACTCCTACCCACACAGGTCAGGAATAAATAGGACAATAACTGCGACCCAATCAGATCAGTAATAAACAGTACAATAAATGCTCCCCACACAGGTCTGTTATAAACAGTACAATAACTGCTACCCACTACGATTAGCAATAAACTGCTACACACTCAGATCA
>NW_025188053.1:1752-3084 GCF_004010195.1 Chiloscyllium plagiosum | reverse complement strand
CCTCAGTACTGCACCTCCAACTACTGCAGCACTGCGCCTTCGTACCCCTTTGATTCTAGCTGGTTTGTTCCTGGACTCATTAACTGTGGATCCCCTTGGTTCCAGATGTCTTAATTCTGGACTCTTCGGACTTCGGCCCCTTGTTCTGGAATCCTTGGAATGCGATGCTATGGTTCTGGACTCATTGGTAGTTTGCACCTTAGTCTGGGACACATTAATTTAGAAGGCTTCGTTCCGAATGCCTTGGATTGAGACATCTCAGTGCAGCCTGTGCCCTCGCTTCAGAGTGGCCTTTCCAGACCCGAATAGCCGGATTGGGCAGGGTGGCAAGGCCGAGGGATCGAGCGGACGCTAGAAGTCTTGCAGTCGGAATTGGCTCAGTCGGGAAGAGTTTATCTACCCGCCAGCTCTCTCTCTCTCTCTCTGCAGGCCGGAGTTTAACTGAGGGCAGTAGTGGGGCACGTTCCCGGTCATCTGGAGATGAGCCGGGACGAATAAGACAGAGATCCCGGGCCTAGCGGGGATGGGAAGTGTAACTGTTACTGCTCGTGCGGTTGCTCTGATCTGCCCGATTTAACCCAGTCTGTTACTGGCTTAGGTTGGTATTTGGATGAAGATTACAGTGTGTCTGGTCCCTGGGCTCAGTCGGTTAAGTCAGCCGTGCGGGAGATGGAGTACGTGGTAAGCTCGACATTTGTTCTGGTGGTGGGTCGTAGGTGTCTGGTGGTGGCGATTGTGCGACTCAGCAGGAAGGGAACGCCTCCTTAGACAGTAGTCCCGATCTCGGAACGTCAATGGCTTCGGGTCAGAGACTGGAGCAGGCTACCCTGCGACGGGCGGTGCCCGATCCCAGAGCGCCCTCGGCAGAGAGCCGTTCACACCCACTGAGGACTCGAACGAGTCCTCGCCCATCCCGAAACTTCCTGTTGGGCAGGCGAACGGGACGTTGGCTTCCATTGCAAGAGGAACAAGATCCCGAAGGGTGGAAGCGTTAACTCGTGTTTCTCTCTGGAGACCTGCTGAGTTTCTGCAGCCATTTTCTGATTTCCAGTGTCCACAGTTCTCTGTTCTTACTTTGTAATTGCAGGAGGATGTAAGTAGGGATGGCGCTCTGCGGTTAGAACCCACACAGTGTGGAAACAGGCCCTTCGGCCCAACAAGTTCTACACCGACCCGCCGAACAGCAAACCACCCCCCCCACCCCATATTTACCCCTGACTAATCCACCCTAACCTGCACATCCCTGGGCACTACGGGACAATTTAGCATGGCCAATCCACCCTAACCTGCACATCCCTGGGCACTACGGGACAATTTAGCATGGCCAATCCA
>NW_025188053.1:0-1269 GCF_004010195.1 Chiloscyllium plagiosum | reverse complement strand
ACCCTAACCTGCAAATCCCTGGGCACTAGCGGACAATTTAGCATGGCCAATCCACCCTAACCTGCACATCCCTGGGCACTACGGGACAATTTAGCATGGCCAATCCACCCTAACCTGCACATCCCTGGGCACTACGGGACAATTTAGCATGGCCAACCCACCCTAACCTGCACATCCCTGGGCACTACGGGACAATTTAGCCTGGCCACTCCACCCTAACCTACACATTGTTGGAATGTGGGAGGAATCCGGAGCACCCGGAGGAAACCCACCCAGACACAGTGGGGAGAATGTGCAAACTCCACACACACAGTCACCCCCGATGAGGGGGTTGAACCTGGGTCCCTGGCACCGTGAGGCAGCAGTGCTAACCACTTCGCCACCGTGCCACCCTAGTTACATGGGGGCCTTGGTGAGAGAACGTCCAGAGTATAGTGTGCACTTTTGGTATCTCAACCACAGGGAGGATTTAAGTGCTGTAGATGGAGTGCAGTTGAGGTTCACTTGGCTGGGGACTGCAGGGCTGTTTCATGAGGAGGGATGTGTTCGACTCGGGCCTGCATTCATTGGAGGATGGGAGGAGGGTATCTCATTGCAATGTCGAACAGGGCTGGACAGATTAGATACAGGAAGGGTAATTCTCCCAGGCTGGCAGGGTGGGGGAAGGGTGGTGTAGGTAGGACAGTGAGGAAGGCGTTTGCATTGCTATCCTTTATTGGTCAGAGCATTGAGTACAGGAGATGGGAGGTCATGTTGCGACTGTACAGGACATTGGTTAGGCCACAGTTGGAAAACTGTGGTCAATTCTCATCTCCCTGCTACAGGAAAGATGTTCTGGATCTTGAAAGGGGTTCAGAAAAGATTTACAAGGATGTTGGAGGGTTTGAGCTACAGGGTGGGGCTTAATAGGCTGGGGCTGTTTTCCCTGGAGCGTCAGAGGCTGAGGGGTGACCTTATAGAGGTTTATAAAATTACGAAGGCCATGGATAAGGGATATAGACAAGGGCTTTTCCCTGGGGGTGGGAGAGTCCAGAACTAGAGGGACATAGGTTTAGGGTGAAAGGGGAAAGAATTTGAAGGGACATAAGGGGGAACATTTTCACACAGAGGGTGGTACGTGTGTGGAATGAGCTGCCAGAGGAAGTGGTGGAGGCTGGTACAATGACAGCATTTAAAAGGCATTTGGACGGGGACATGAATAGGAAGGGTTTGGAGGGAATATGGGGCAAGTGCTGGCAAATGGGACTAGATCAGGTTGGGATATCTGGG
>NW_025188052.1:0-3084 GCF_004010195.1 Chiloscyllium plagiosum | reverse complement strand
AGTGAATTTCACCAATCACAATCTCGATTAGATCACCTTTCCCTTCCGATGTTTCCAGGACGGAAATGAAGGAAATGGGAGAAATTTAATAAGGTATGACATCGAAATTCCTTGGAACGATTTTCTCATTAGCTAGAAACCCAAATAACAACGAGTAGAGTGACCGTGGGACTTCGTTTCACAACAGCGATGAAATAACAGTCTCCATTCGGTTCCAGTAAAAGCACAACTTGCCAGGGACGGCAGAACTGTTTGCGATTTTCCGCGCGGGAGGCGAACACGATCATGACAGTAGAGACATTTTGAAATACTTGGCAGTATCCCACACCACAGTTAATTCCCTGGGAAGCAAACCCATTTTACTTTTGTTTTCAACATCAATGTACAGTGGGCACCGAAAGAGCATTTTAACAAGCTGCAGCGTTGGAGTTGATCAGCAGAAATGGCAGTGGTGGGATTCGAACCCACGCCCCCTTCGAGACTGGAACCTGGATCCAGCGCCTTAGACCGCTCGGCCAAACTACCAGCCGGCCGCGCCGCCTCATTTTCTTGTATTTCCAATTGTGCTCCTGCCTAACAACAGATGCAAAGTCACATGAAATGGGGTTCCATGATTCCTCTCGGACTCGCACAGCTGCTGGGATGTGCCCGGCTCCAATGACAATTTCGCGGCAGATATTGATAGCCCATCAATCCAGACAAAAATCAATGGTAAGCTGAGTCTATCTTCTCAGACTCTTTTCAGCTACAAATGTATCTGTCAGTGCGTGAGAATATGGGTTCGCTTATGATTTGGTCAAATAACCATGAGCTGCTTCACATTACGGGAATTTCCATTCTTGCTTTGCTAAGTGATTTCACCCATTGCTCGAAACAGGACGACTTTCACGTTTACACGGAACACGAAACACACCGGACTGCAGTGAAAATGCACAAACCTGAGCAGGCCGTGTTCCACATCATACCGTGCAGCATAGTTTCAGTCACTGTGTCTGTGTTGTTTTTTTTTCAGAATAGGAGTCCCAAAGAATGTTCTCCACCCGAAAACCGGAGGTAACATTACAATCCGAGTACGACAGATCACATTGTGAGGATGCTCTGACCTCGGAGCCAGTTCTAGAAGCGACTTTCCTTGCCTTTTACCTTAACCGTGCAATTTGCTACTGAGACGTTCACTCCTGTACATGAGCCACATGGATACCAACTGAGTTGGAAACCTGTGTGGGAATCGAGGAGAAGCGACTCAATAAATTTTGCTAAATTCGGTTGTGCTTTTTAGAAATGCAGTTTCTGTTCACCTCAATCTAAAAGCCAGTTTCTGAACACAGTCACAGAAGTCAAAAGGTAATTACCTCACCCCACCCTCACTCCGGGAGAGGTGCTAACTGCCCTTGAGTGCTTTTTGTTCTCGATGTGAAGAGCTTTCACCCCTGAGTCACCTTCACGTCTCTGGTTGCTGAGTGAATCACAAAGAAGGAATTTCACCAGAGCTGCAACTGCCTCACTTCTCCACTCGCCCTCCCCGTTTACATTTTACTGCTCGTCAGTGATTTCAAGAAAACCAAATGGATGCGATGTCATTCTGTAGCCTCTCTGTTGATTTCTCCGTTTCAGTTCCAACATGACTTAGGTCTCGGGGCGGACCTTAATACTAGCGACGCTATGAATGCGCAAGTCGAAAGGTTCCTGAGAGTGCAATTTCTTTCATTGCTGTTGCTGATTGAATGAGCCACTAACGTGCGAATTGCTCCAAAACATGATTCAGGATATCTGGTGCCAATTCTCGCACGTTGAATCACGATTGACAGCTTCCAAATGAGGTCTTTCTGAGACGACCTTGGGGTACATTTGACGGACAGACAAGTTCAGGAATTCGTGGTGCGCTGTGACACCAGAGCATCTGCTTCTGTCCTGTCTTTGAACCGAGCCGCCTGCGCAAGGAAGACAAATGCGGTACTGCTTTTCGTGGAAGGATCAGAAGGCGGTAACTGCACTCTCCAACAGAATGGCATATGATCAGAACCAGGTTGGAGAAAAACTTAACAACGCTTTGCACTGTAATTAAATAGAATTGCATTACATTTCACTACCAGAGCAGATTTGTTCAAGCAAATTCGAAGGCAGGTTTGCAGATGGGAAAGCACGCAAGAAAACTCAGCTCTTGTCCATGTAAAAGGCTGCAGTTGAAGAACAAAGCAGCTCCTGCCCAGTTTCGAACTGGGGACCTTTCGCGTGAGAGGCGAACGTGATGACCACTACACTACCGCAACAAGCCACCGCCGGCCGTACTGCGGCTCCGTGGCGTGCAGTAATGAAAGCTGAATCCGTTCTACGTCTCACCTTTCTGTTTCCAATAGCTCGTTGTTGTCCAGCGTAATTGACATCTTGAAAACGTAAAAAAAAAGACACGTTAAATTGATGACAAAATATAGACAAAGATGTCGTCGATGTTTGCACCGTAGGGCGAGGTGGAATACGCTTGGACGACTTTCCTTGCAGCGTAACAGCTGCGACATGACTTTATGGAAGGGTGGTAAACTGAGTATTTACGTGTTTTACCCAAGTTGGTGTGAGTTGAAAACTCGACAGCATAGCTTTAAGGTGAGTTGGCTGAAAGTGACAAAGGACCTGAGGCACATTTCTCACAAAGAAGGTTGTGCGTGTTTGGAATGATCTACCAGAGGAAGTGGAGAAGGCTATTCCACTCAGAAAATTGCAAAGGTAATCAGTTGAGTTTCTTGATAGGATGCGTTTAGAGGGATTGGAGCCAAATGCTGGGGAACGCGACTTGTTTAATTTTGACTATGTGGTGAGCATGGACGAGGTCCACCGAACTATCTTTTTCCACGGTGTACCCCAATAACGTTGTGTTGTTTCCACCGGCTTTAAAGGATTACTTTTTAGCGGAGTTTGCCATCGCAGTCTGTGGCACAATCATTTAGTCTGTTCGACTGCTCACGGGAAAGGTAGTATTGTGAAACACTGCAGAAACGAACGCCTTCCTTAGTTTAGCTCCGACTGACCATACTCTGTGAAATTTTCCCAGATCCGCAGCTGAGGATTTTTGCTGCTGGAAGTTACCTC
>NW_025188051.1:0-3084 GCF_004010195.1 Chiloscyllium plagiosum | reverse complement strand
GCTCTTTACATGGTTCAGGTCAAAATCCTGGAGTTACCTCCCTAACATCACTGTGGGACACTCAAGGACTGCGGCAGGAGAGTACAGCTCACCCCCACCTTCCAGGCAACTATTAGAGGGTGTGGGAATCACATACAAGCCACATTTGAAAATACGTTTTAGAACAGGGTCACGGTGGATGGTCACTAACTCTGTTTCTTTACCTCTGTTCAAATCAGCGTAATGAAGAAGCTAAGGGTGGGTTGAAAATGACAATGATAGTCTTTCGTAGGTTGGTGTTTATTAGAGTTTGTATCGACAGTATGAATGTTTGAGCACTTATTCAAGGGCATGCAGGTAGCTGCCAGAGGAAGTGATGGGGACGGGTGCAATTGTGACATTTAAAAGGCATCAGGATGAGTATGTGAATAGGAAGGGTTTAGAGGGATATCAACCAAGTACTAGCTAATGGAATGAAATGAGATGAGAATATCTGGTTGGTACGGACGAGTTGGACAGGAGGGTCCATTTCCATGCTGTGCACCTCTGTGATTCTGTGCCTCTGAATAGTCTATTACAGAGAGTTTCAGACAGGGTTTGGTTTGTGTGTCTCTCTCACGCTTCCTCAGAATCTGCAAACCCTATATCTCCAAATTTCCACAAGACACTATGAAATAATAAAAAGAGTGTCAGTGCTGACGGAGTGCTGGACTGTCGGAGGGTCAGTACTGAGAGAGTGCTGCACTGTCAGAGGATCAGTGCTGATGGAGTGCTTCACTGTCAGAGGGTCAGTACTGAGGGAGTGCTGCACTGTCAGAGGGTCAGTACTGAGGGAGTGCTGCACTGTCGGCGGGTTAGTACTGAGGAAGTGCTGCACTGTCAGATGGTCAGTACTGAGGGAGTGTTGCACTGTCGGAGGGTCAGCACTGAGGGAGTGCCGCACTGTCGGAGGGTCAACACTGAGGGAGTGCTGCACTGTCAGAGGATCAGTACTGAGGGAGTGCTGCACAGTCTGAGGGTCAGTACTGAAGGAGTGCTGTACTGTCAGAGGGTCAGTACTGAGGGTGTGTTGCACTGTCAGAGGGTCAGCACTGAGGGAGTGCCGCACTGTCGGAGGGTCAACACTGAGGGAGTGCCGCACTGTCAGAGGGTCAGTACTGAGGGAGTGCTGCACTGTCAGAGGGTCAGTACTGAGGGAGTGCTGCACTCTCGTAGTGTCAGTACTGAGGGAGTGCTGCACTATCAGAGGGTCAGTACTGAGGGAGTGCTGCACTGTCGGTAGGTCAACACTGAGGGAGTGTTGCACTATCAGAGGGTCAGTACTGAGGGAGTGCTGCACTGTCAGAGGGACAGTACTGAGGGAGTGCTGCACTGTGGGAGGGTCAGTATTGACGGAGTGCTGCACTGTCAGAGGGTCAGTACTGAGGGAGTGCTGCACTGTCGGAGGGTCAACACTGAGGGATTGCCGCACTGTCAGAGGGTCAGTACTGAGGGAGTGCTGCACTGACAGAGGGTCAGTACTGAGGGAGTGCAGCACTGTCAGAGGGTCAGTGGTGAGAGCGTGCTGCACTATCAGAGGGTCAGTACTGAGGGTATGCTGCACTGTCAGAGGGTCAGTACTGAGGGAGTGCCACACTGTCAGAGGGTCAGTACTGAGGGAGTGCTGCACTGTCATAGGGTCAGTCATGAGGGAGTGTTGCACTGTCAGAGGGTCAACACTGAGGGAGTGCTGCATTGTCAGAGGATCAGTACTGAGGGAGTGTTGCACTGTCAGAGGGTCAGTACTGAGGGAGTGCTGCGCTGTCGGAGGGTCAACACTGAGGGAGTGCTGCATTGTCAGAGGGTCAGTACTGCGGGATTGCTGCACTGTCAGAGGATCAGTACTGAGGGAGCGGTGCATTCTCAGAGGGTTAGTACTGAGGGAGCACTACACTGTAAGACTGTCAGAACTAAAGGATCGCTGCACTGTCAAAGAGCTGCATTGTCAGAGGGTCAGTACTTAGGGAGTGTTGCACTGTCAGAGGGTCAGTACTGAGGGAGTGCTGCACTGTCAGATGGTCAGTACTGAGGGAGTGTTGCACTGTAAGAATGTCAGAACTAAAGAATCACTGCACTGTCAAAGAGCTGCACTGCCAGAGGATCTGTACTGAGGGTGTACTGCACTTTCACACGATCGGTATGGGGGCAGTGACACCCTGTCAGATGGTCAGTACTGAGGAAATTTTGCAGTGTGTGAGCGTCAGTACTGAGGGAGTGCCGCACTGTCAGACGGTCAGTACTGAGGGATCACGGCGCTGTCAGAGGGTCAGTACTGAGGGACTGCTGCATTGCCAGAGGGTGAGTACTGTGGGATCACCGCACTGTCAGACAGTCAAGAGTGAGGGACTGCTGCATTAACAAACGGCCATCTCTGAGGAGTACTACACTGTCTAAGGGTCAGTACTGAGGGAGCAATACACTGTCAGAGGTTCAGTCCAGAGGGAATGCCGCACTGTCTGAGGCTCTGTACTCTGAGAGCACTGCACCATCAGAGGGTCAGTACTGAACGAGCACTACACTGTCAGGGGGTCAGAACTGAGTGAGCACGGACTATCAATAGGTCAGTACTGAGGGAGCGCTACACATTGAGAATGTCAGTTCTGAGTGAGTGCTATTTCAGAGGGTCAGTACAGACAGAGTGCTGCACTGTCAGAGGGTCAGAACTGAGGGAGTGCTGCACTGTCAGAGAGTCAGTTATGATGGAATGCTCTAGTGTCAGAGGTTTTGTCCTGAGATTAGGCCACACTGTCGGAGGGGCGCTATTGGGCCACGTCCACACTGTCAGAAAGTCAGAACTGAGGGAGTGCATCAATATCAGAGGATCAGCATGGAGGGAGTGCAGCATTGTCAGAGGGTCAGTATGGAGGGAGTGCAGCATTGTCAGAGGGTCAGTGTGGAAGGAGTGCTGCATTGTCAGAGGATCAATGTGTAGGGAGTGCAGCATTGTCAGAGGGTCAGTGTGGAGGGAGTGCAGCATTGTCAGAGTATCAGTGTGGAGGGAGTGCTGCATTGTCAGAGGTTCAGTGTGGAGGTAGTGCCGCATTGTCAGAGGGTCATTATGGAGGT
>NW_025188050.1:0-3084 GCF_004010195.1 Chiloscyllium plagiosum | reverse complement strand
CAGTGAAGACTCGGTTATAGAAGATATTCCAGGTTGAGATCTTTACTGGACAGAAGGGTCAGTGTTTATTGTTGAACAGACAGGAAATGGATGGTCAGGCACACTCAGATCAGCCACGAGCATTCTGAATGGTGCAGCCGAATGGGCAACTTCTGCCCCTACCCCATGTTTTCCCTGAATCAAACCCTCGAGGCTGGAACAGAGATATACTGCTGTTCCCTCAATCCATCCCTCGATGCTGTTAAAGGTTGGGGACCACTCCATTAAGTCAGACAGGATCGATACAATGAGACAGGATGAGACCATTCTTCCCCTCTAAGGAATTACACAGGAATATAGAATGAAGTAATTCAGCTCGTTCAGTACACTGCACAGTCTTGGAGGAGGCCTTTCAACCCACCTGAGCTGCTACACAGAAACAGGGAAGCTGTCGCTAACAGGAAATAGAGAGTAGAGACAAATGTTTATTTTCAGGGTGCAAATCTGTAACTGATGGAATGCTCAGACATCACTGTGGGGTTATCAATGATCAATAATCTGTATCAAAGATCTGGAGGAAGGGGAGGGAATAGCTTGGAGCTCAATTAGCTCGTACACCAAGATGGCCATTCAATGTGTCGTCAAATGGAGGTAGTGAGTCTACAAAGTGATGCAGGCAGGGAAGGTTAGTGAGCAAACCTTCAGCAGAAATAACGTAAGGTAAGTTATTTAATTTGGCATGAAAGATGAAACAATGGTAAACAATTTAACTGGAGAGAGATTGCAGAACTCTGTGATACAGGAGGTTTCCATGTCATTGTGACATGAATCATATGAAGTCAGATGTAGCAAGTGATTTGGAAGGTAAGTGGTACAATGCTGTTTTTGGCAAAAAAAAACCATCAGGTTTAATTGCAGGAATGTTTTACTGCATCTGTACATGGCATTTCTGAGACCACACCTAATACACTGTGTGCAGGTTTGATCCCCTAAACTAAAATAAAAAGATGTAATTCTTTTCGAAGATTTTCAAAGAGGTTTCCCTTTACTCATTCCTGGAATGCAGGTCTTTTGTTATGGGGGATTATCAGTTTTGATCTTAGCTGAGAAATAGTATTGAGCCATCCATGACTTTCTGAAAAGTGTATCAGCTGGTTGCATATTATCTCCTGTCAGGGAGACTAAAGCTAGAGAATAAATTTTAGGGATTAGATAACACACATACTGTGAAGACACCTATCAATATTTACAAATTACACAGACACATATAAGCATGTCATCTAATTATAAAGTGGGGACATTTTTGGGATTGGAAGGAATTGTGTACAACAAGAGTAATGACGCACCTGCATATAATCCATAATCAGGATTTCCAGAGAATGTTCCAGGAGATCGCACATGGTCCAGTTTGGTGTTCAGTTGACATAATTGTTTGTTCCAACACAGAAAGGGAGAAAAATGTTCCCTGCCTGAGAAGCAGCAGCCGATTGATCCCTCTCTCTTACTTTGTTCCGCCCGATAGCAAAGAGTGAGACCAGAAAATTCCTGAATTATCTTTACCACTTGTGAAGGATTCCTGGTGAGGATCATTGGAATCTCTCCACTGCCTGAAACGAAGGGAATTCAGCAAAATCCAACTGTTCCAGAAAGAAATCCCACTAGCAGTAGCTTGTGTGAGCAGAGTAACTTCACAGGCAGAATAACATTTGGGGCACTCTGTCATTTTACCATTTGTTATGAGTTCAACATTCTGTGTCTCACATTTTTTCTCGAAAATGACCTACTCTGAGATCTATATCATTGGCCATATCACTAAACTGGTTGCATTTAAGATTGGTGTAACCAGTGGAGGAGTGGGATTGGAAAAGGACATAGTGACCTTCCAACATTTGTGGGAACACAAATGAGAAATTCTCAAAGGGCTGTTCAAGTGGAAATTCCCTTCCCCAGAGGATTGAGGTTTCTGTCTGTTTGCATTTATTCAAAGTTGTTTTTGGTATGTAGTAAAATGGGATACCGACAGAAACGTGCTGCTGAGACCAAACGCACATGGAGCGGTGATAAATTATCTCATGGCCCACTCCTGCTGCTCAGTCCTATGTTGCTATGTTCTATTCAACCCCTCACAGCTCCTGCAAGGAGCAGATGGAGGCCACTTGTCCCAGATACCTGGTCAACAGTATCACAGGATCTCATTCAGTCCCTCAAGACTGTCACACATGGTTTGGTGTAGGTTGGAAAATGTTATTTGGTTCAAAAGACGCCTCTGGTCTCATTACAGAGTGTTTCCTCTCTGCAACTTGTGATTCATTTGTTGGTCAAATTATAGACCCAGATTCACTGTGAACACAGTCCCCATATCTCAACCAGAGATGACTCACAAAATACCTTAATCTCGCTGTTTGCAAAGTTCAATAAAAGAACGTTCAGGAAAATTACAAACATTAACTTTGCAATTACTGAATATGAGGAAAAAAGGAACAGGATCAGGTAATTCGGATGATCAAGCCATTGTATACCATTATGGCTGATCTACTCTTGACATTAACTCCTCTTTAATGCCCAATTCTTCACCCCTTAGCTCTCTGGGTCAAAAATCCATCTAACTCCTCCTTAAATGCTTTCAGTAATGTAGCTCCCCTAGCTCTCTTGCCCAGATAATTTCTAACAGTGATTACCTTCTGTGAGAGGAAACCACTCCCTACACATACATTGTCACCTATTGATATGAACAAGAGGCGAACACAGGGTCTCAGGAAAGAATGAATGGCTATGTTACCAATGCAGCATTTGACTGATGATGGCATTGGGACCACCTATGTATTTGAGCTGAATGGGAATCAGGTGCAACTTTCCCACTGGACGGGGTCTTTCAGAACACAATAAGGTTTGGGGTCAGTCGCCAAAAACCCTCTCAGTCCCGGGACATCTCTGCAGGAGATCCTCACGTTAGCCTCCTAGGCACAAACATCATCAGTTGCTCCATCAATGTCTTTTCCCATCATAAGATCGGAAGTGGGTATGATGACTGAAGATCACACCATGTTAAGAACATTTTGTCCCCCATCAGCTTCCGAACCATTCTGTGTCCATGTGCAGCAAGAC
>NW_025188049.1:0-3084 GCF_004010195.1 Chiloscyllium plagiosum | reverse complement strand
CCATATCGCATATGATCTAACCTTGCGATTTAACGCTTTGAGTGACACTTTAGTAAATGCCTTCTGAAAAGCCAGATACATTACATCTACAGGATCCCTATTATCCACTTGTTACATCGATGAAGAACTTAGTCAAATCTGATTTGCCCATCATAAAACCATGCTGACTCTGATGGATAGAGTTTTGACTTTTCAAACGTCCTGATATTACTTCCTTGATAATTGACTCTAACACCTTCCCAACCAAATTTGTTAAACTAAGCGGTCTGCAATTTCCCACATATTGCCTGCCTCCCTTTCTGAATAGAGATATTACATTAGCATTTTTCCAATCCACTGGAACCATAAGATCCTGAGATATAGGAGCAGAAACTAAGCCATTCAATCATGGCTGAAACGTTTCTCAACTCCATTCTCCCCATAACCTTTGATCACCTTGACAATCAAGAACCTACCTATCTCTCTATTAAATAAACTGAATGAATCTTTCTCATGTCCAGGGAATTTTGGAATATTGTAAATAATGAATCCACAATCTCCACCGCCACTTCCTTTAGTACCCGAGGATGTAGGCCATCCGGCCCAGGGGATTTGTTTGCCGTCAATCCTAATAGTGTACCTATCGACGTTGATTGTTTAAGTTCTACCTTTTCTATAGCCTTTGACTTGCTCGTTCCAATACGAATGGTACTGCTGTCCTCCAACGTGAAAACTGAGGAAAAGTATTGATTTAGCAGCTCTTTATTTCAGTATTCCCCTTATTAACTCACCTGCTTCACCTTCCAAGGAACCAACATTTACTTTAGCAACACTGTTCCCTTTGGCAGACCAACAGAAGCTTTTGATAATTTATGCTATGTTTCTTTCGTAATTTACCTTACCTATTTCTGTTCAGTTTCGAAAATCCCTTTGTTTGTGTCTGGAAGTTTCCCGATGTTTCAGCTTTCCAAAGGTCTGGAGTAACATTCCTGAACAGGCTGGGGCGGGGAAAACCAACCCCCATTGTCCCCTATTGGTTGGAGGGCTCCCCCAACCACGCCCCCTCAGTTGGTGACGACATTGTTTGGACCTCGCCCCCCGTGAGCTGGCGCATGTGCAGTGTAGGTCCCACGGCCGGTAAAGAGAGTGTTACTGAGTGTGGGAGAGGAATGGCGCCGGCGGCTGAAGGAACAAGAACAGGAGCCGCTGGGAAAGCTGAGCAGGTCCGGCAGCTCGTGTAGGGAGGAATGTGAGGAGGTGTTTCGGGTCCGGTGATCCTCCTTCAGAACAGGACCAGGTTTCAGGAACATCCCGGGGAGGTCCCCAGGCCCGAGCGCCAAGACCTGGCTCCTGCCCACGGGGAGAGGAGACAGTGAGACAGGGTAGGATTGGGACCCGCGGGAGTTTATAAACTCCTAGGGGGAGGCCTCAGGCCTCCAATAGAAGCCCCACAGGCCCAGTGTTTACTTCACCGGCGAAGGCGCTCTCAGGTTGCTTGGGCAACCGGCCGCCATCTTTGTGAGGGTCAGGCGCCTGTTGTCTTGGGGCGGGGAGCGCGGGCGGCCATCTTGGTGAGGGCACCATCCACTGTTATTTCTGGGAGAGAATTCCAACCTCGTGGTTACCTCGGCCTTGGCCGAGCTTCATTCCCCATACTGTCCAGCGTTGTGCAGGTTAGGAGAGGGGTTCAGCCATGCTAAATTACTGATAATCCCAAGGATGTTCTTGTTAGTGTATGTTGACCATGCTAATTTACCCCCAGTGTCCAGAGATGTGCAGGTTAGAGTGGATTGGCCGAGGTAAGTGTATCCATAGTGTTCGGGGTTCTGCAGGTTGAGGTGAAGGTCTGGACCCCCTCAATTAGGTGTCTCAGTCCGACAGCGCAGCCTGAATTACAAGAAAAGACCAATAAAATGTAACAAGGTGACATGATTGACAGCAGGTGAGTCCAATGATATTTCATAGGAAACATTGTTTTACGCACAAAATCATCCCATACTTGCTAGTTCAAGGTTAGTTCGAATACCAAATTACTTATGATTCATATTATGAAAACACTATTGTTCTCTTTTATTTCTAAATCCAGCAAAGCAGCAATTCAAGTTCAGTGTCAAATCATAACCTGAAGCCATTTTGTTATATTTATTTTAAAATATTATTTAAAATTGAAATGCCATTTTGTGGTTAATAAAAACCTACATACACCTGTTGCTCCTAACAACAGCCTAAATTCAAATTTTAAATCCTGATCTCAATAAAGCAGCAGTTGTCTCATTACCCAAAAGGTTGAGATCACAAACCATATAAGTACGGTTTTGATGGCTAATAACTCCTGAAAATCCTCCTACAGAAAAAAGTCACTGAGCTGCATATCCCAAAGAGTGATATTACTGTTTTGTAGAGCTTTTGGATTCTTCCATTCTATGCAAAACTCAGGGGAGACTGTGTTCCTACAGTTACAGCATGAGGAGTACTTACTTTATTCAAAATAATAACAGGTTTAGCATAGGTAAGGGAGGGACCTTGCCAATAAGAGGCATGTCTGTCTTTGTGACTTCCTTGAGGCTGTTCAATAGATAGGTCTTTTGTAAGAGATGCGGTTATTGTCCCAGAACAGTTCCACCCATCCCATAATTGGGAAGACATTGGTGCCATTAGGGGTCAAAAAGTCTTTTGCTGAAGTCAGCACATAACAGACCACTTCATCCCTGCCAAATATTCTATTGTGACTTTGAAGAAACAAATTGTAATCGAAAGATAACATTTCCCTATCTTCTCTTTTGCGGTGTGACCTATTTGGATGGGGCAAGGCTTACCAGGGAAACTCATAGCACAACTGGTATCAAACTGGCACACAACACCTTTACAGGGTAAAGAACATTTAGACTTGTTCTGTAAATGAACTGTTCAATCTCTGACCACTGCAATAGTCATTCTTGGTAATGTTCAGTCCCTCAGCAGACGATGACATCTTCCTGGCATAGTTGGTCCACAGTCTCTGGTTGCTCAGGATCGCACAGGTAAACTGTCCCTTCTTGTGCATCAATGCTGGCAATGGCAAGTCCACACAGTAGGGCAAGTTCGATCTTTATCATTCCCCACCCC
>NW_025188048.1:0-3084 GCF_004010195.1 Chiloscyllium plagiosum | reverse complement strand
ATTTGGAAGGATATGGACCAAGGTCCTCTAATTACTGTTGAGCAGAATACTCTTCATAAGGGTCTTATTGTCTTAAACAGATGCTTTTAATGACCTTGATTTTATTTCTGACTGGTGTTTTTGAGACTGAAACCATGTGCAACGCATAAGGATTTGTTTCAATTTGTTATAAGAAAAAAAACTGCTTTCCATGTTGATTTCTAATTATTTTTTACTCCCGAGTTATTTGTCGATGTGCAATAATCACAAAATTATGGAAGACCCCTGTATCTTATGTTCACCGCAATATGCACTTTCACTATCTACTTATTTACTTCCTACGTCTGGCATGAATGTCTAAACATTGGTCATGAACAAAAAGTTGTAAATTAAAGCTACATCTCAAAAAACAAACCAATGGATGGAAACATGTAATTCTTGTAATCCTGCATTTTTGAACCAAAAGCAATTCTGCTGAATAATCACTGAATGGCTCATGTTTGTGAATCATACAGCTAGCTACCATATTATATTTATCGGTTTACCGATCTTAATGAATATCCAATCATCATCACAACAAAGTGTTTTTAAAATATTGAATTTTTTTTAGATTACAACGTAATTTTCCAATCACTGCCATGACAATAATTGCACAATTATTGGAGTTAGTCTTTCTAACAAATATAGTGCTATTCGCATTTTAATTGCATCAATTGTTTCTTAGTACGAACACGACAACATAAAAATCAATTTACTGTTCAGGTCAACGATCCCATAATGGAACCAATGACTTCTCATTCGATTCCTCATTGTAAATATCTGTTGATTGCTCATTTGAATGATCGCGGTAATCTCAGCCTGAAGCATTCAGAGAAGTGTAATTTCTTTTCATTAGAATAATTCCTGGTCGTTTCTCCACATTGCTCAGTGAAATAATTAACTGAGATTTCTCAGCATTCTTAAATGAAATTATATAATTTTGACAATTCAATTGTTGCTATTATCTAATCATTGCTCAATATATTTCAGGGTATGACTACGAAATTATGCCTCATAAATTAAATAAAATAAAGATTTTGCAGTGGGCATTGTGAATATCAATTTTTATTTTAACCGTGGAAACAGTTGAATTGAGTTAATTATGTTCAACTTCAATGTTAACATTTACTGTATTTATAAACACAATAGAAGTTAATCACTTTTCATGGAACAAAATCATTTAAAATTTTTATGACTGTTTGAAGTACAACAAAAGGAACTAACATCTCTTTATTGTTTCATGAAATAGTCACAGTACATTTTACACTTTGGGAAGTTGAACATTTCTGGAAAGAAGGGGGGTTGTCTTCAGATGAATAGTCGCATTGAGTGACTAATTCATTTATTTTCCTAATCATTTATGTTGCAAATGCATATTAATTTTCTTTTCATTCTGTGACAAACTGCATTGAACATATGGAACTATTTGAATGATTGAGTTTCGTTCATCAGTGTACACTGATCAAATTATTAGGTTTTTTTTATCATGATTAATCACGAGATTCATATTTAATTAAAGTCATTATTGCTTTGTTACATTATTACTGTAAATTATTAATTCGTTTTGTCAGTTCATTACACACAGGAAATACGCATTTAATTCCCATTCAAATAATTACAAAAAACATCTGATTAATTTTCATTTGAGTTGCCGCCGTAAGCATGTGACTGTACACCTGCCCTTCCCGGATGGTAATATTATGACGGGTCCTTGTGGAGCTCTGACAGTGTCTTGACCACAAGATCAGGAGGAATGATTTCAATTTCCACCTTCAGCGGAGATGTGCCAAAGCAGCTCGGAAATTTCATTAGAAAATATCTGAGTATAGATTGAACTGCTTTTCAAAACAACATTAGATATTCTTCAATCTGTTCTGCATTTCAATCATCGCCATATTTCCTATTTCTTTTCTTCATTTCACTAATAAAATGATGCATCTAATTTTGCTGGTTCTACATTCCTTGGAAAAATAGTTGACGATGTTGCAACCTTAACGTTGGGAGAGTCTAAGACATGGTAATCATGATTTGTTTTACTGTTTAAAGGAACCTAGTTCAAACATTTCAAGCACATAAATCCTTATTCTCCGGTATTATAAAGATGAAAATATTAACAGTCGAAATTCCTCTTCAGCAAAATAACCAAATGCATTTTCATATTATTCATTGGTCAGCTGATCACCTACATTTACAACTAAATATTGCAATTCATCTAAATACTTGTATGTGCTTTGATCAAATTTATTTTCTAATTATTACTTTTTCATGAATTGTCAGGAATTTATTTTTATTTTCCATTCAACTATTCATATTGAATGTAAGATTGATATGCTGTGAAACTATTGGCGTGTTTTCATTTGAACATTTAATTTCTCTCTCTCTCTCTTTCTCACTTATCTCACTTCATGCATGATGGCTTCAATGTACCTTGCTAAACTTAAAAGAATTTGTTGACTTTAAGTAGTATCTTTAGCACTCACTTATCAATTTAATCCAAAATCATATAATCATAGAATCCCTACAGTGTTGAAACAGGCTATTTGGCCCAACAGTCCACACTGACCATCCAAAGAGTAACCCACCCAGACACTCCCTTGCTCTATTACTCGACATTTCCCCTGACTAATGCACCTAACCTAGGTAAAAACAATTACTGCAGATACTGGAAACCAGAGTTTAGATGAGAGTGGTGCTGGAAAAGCACAGCAGTTTAGACAGCATCCGAGTAGCAGTAAAATCAACGTTTCGGGCAAATGCCCTTCATCAGGCTGTATTCCTAATGAAGGGCTTTTGCCCGAAACGTCGATTTCACTGCTCCTCGAATGCTGCCTGAACTGCTGTGCTTTTCCAGCACCACTCTCACAAAATCTAATGCACCTAACCTGAAACATCCATGCATCATGGGCAATTTAACATGGCCAACTCACCTCAGCTGCACGCTTGTCTCCTATCACAGTGTTATTGAAATCAATGCTCACACAAAGCACGATACATAATGCCACACAATGGTCTTCATAACCACCTAATTACTGCTCAGGAAATAATCTGAATAATTGTCTTATTATT
>NW_025188047.1:0-3084 GCF_004010195.1 Chiloscyllium plagiosum | reverse complement strand
CTCTTTGGACGCCTGTGCAAGTCTCCAACTGTGTTTGTCAACATTTGTGATTCCTCAATTCTACCCACGCAGATTCTACAACATCTGACCTTACTTTCTTACTATTGATTTAATTTCATTTCTTGTTAATAATGTAAACCCACTCCCTCTGCCACCTAACGTTTCGATAGGATATATGTCCTTGAATATCCTGATCCCCTTGCAGCCACTTCTCTGTGATGCCCATCATGTCATACCTACCAATTTCAATCTGTGCCACAAGCTCATTTACTCTATTCCTCATACTTCATGCATTCAGATGTAACCACTTCAATCTTGTACTAATGGTCCCTCTTCTCATTGCCATTTGTTTGTCCAGTATGCTTGAGGTCTGATTGCTTACACTTTCCATCCGCTCTGTCCTATTTGCATCTGTGTTGGAAATTTTAATAGCCTCTCCTGAGCTCTGTACTCTTACCTCCTCCTTTCTAATTAAACCTGATAACGGAACCCCCACCCTGCCAACTCACAGTCCTAATCAGTTTAAAGCTCTGTCTGCAGCCTTAGTGAGGATTCACTCGGACTCTGGTCCCAACACAAAATATAGGGACAAAAACAAGCTTTTCTGTACATACCAAAACATGAGAACTACAAAGAGACCAGTTTGTTAAAATACGCTTACATCGTGGAGCTATATGAATTAAAATTTGCATTACAAGTCCACAGACGAGGTGTTCAGGCTTTATCGGTCATTATTTGACCCACAGCTGAAATACTGATATCCCCCCAGCCAGTGATCCCCCTCACTGAGATACTCTCGCCCTGTCTCTAACATAGTATCTCGAGGGACTACAAGTTCCTGTTGGTCCAGAATTTTTAAATTAATTCACCTTCTCCCTGGAACCAATCTATTGTTCTTTTGGATCCTGTTCAGCCGTCAGCACCCCGGCTCTGTGATATTATTGGTGATAAATGATCTGGGATGACAGCATAGTGCTCACAGGATACGGCAGCAGACAAAGGGTTTGTAGTCTGTGGGAGTTTCTGAATAAAATTTCTGTGTATTTCTTCTCATGCTGTCTTCTGATCTAACTTCACACTCGTCTGACACCGCTTGCTCACACTCACATTGTCGCTCCATTTTCTCTCCATTCCTTTTCTCTCTCTTCACTTCCTTTTTCTCTGTTAATTTTTCTCTCTCTCACGCACACACACATCGACACACACATTCTGTTCTCTCTGTTGACAAATTGTGCTGTTGGAGAGCTCGTCGGTGGACAATGGGCTAAATGGCGTCCTTCAGTGCTCTATTAAGTCTGAACCTCTGTGACCCACAATAAAGAGAGTGCCTGGAGAGACATGCTGGTCCTGCGAAGGACACAGTGCAGAATCATCCTTTATCTCTTCCTGTTGTCTGATATACAACGGTCTTGAAATATCTGTTCAGAAAAATAGATTGAAATTCGAGCAGTTGGGACGACGTTCACGAGGTGGTTTTGCTGTCAGGATTGAACAAGCAGTTCCCTTAACAAATTCTGTTCGGTCTAAGCCTCTGGCTCCAAGGGACTCTCAGTCATTATTGGGGATATTAAAGTCACTCAGTACGACCACTCTGTTTTAATACGCCTTTCCTTAATCGACGTACGTATCTGTTCCTCAATCCCTCCGTGGCTGTTGGAGGGATTATAGTAACGCAGTGCTTGCATCCATCTTATTTTTGAGCTTTACCCATACTGCTGCAGTGGATGATCCCTCCTGCATGTCCTCTTCAAGTGCACGTGTAGCATTCTCCCTGATTAGTAAAGCAACTCGTCCACCTCTTTTACCTTCTTCTCTATCCCGCCTAAACCAATGAAACCCTTGATACATTGAACGGCCTTTCCCTCTCTCAACCAAGTCTCTGTAAAGCCGCAACATCACAGGATTCAGGCTCCCAGTTCATCGGCCTTGCCCATAACAATTCTTGCATTGAAATAAATACACTTCAGCCAAACTCCATCAGATCCTGACCTGATATTTGGTTTGAGTTTCCCTGATGTAAATTCTCTTTGTGTATTCTCTGGTAACAGGCGATTACAAAAGACTGTCCGTAAAGCAGAAAATATTGTAAACAGAAAATTTCATTTCTTACCTTGTCCCTTCAATCTGTACATTGCATCACACACTGTCCAATTCCAAACAAAACTGCTGGATAATTATTATGCTTCAAACAACAGTCTCCAGCCTCTCACTGCACATTCTTCAACTCTCTCTGGACCCAATGGATTGATAGTTTTCTGAGCCCTCTCTCAACCAAATCTCTGTAATATTTATATCATAGTTATATATACTCATTCAATCTCCAAGCTCCAAGCTCATCTGTCCTGCCTGTCATACTGCTCACATTAAAATCAGCACACTTCAGATTGCCAGCCCCATTGTGTTCACTCCCCTCTGTCAGTTTGTTGTTGGTCTTAGCTGTACTGGGATTAGTCTCCAACTGCTCTTCAGTCACTGTGCTTGTGGATGTACTGTTCTGGCTCTTCCCCTCTCCCCCCACCGCCACACTATTTAAACCTACCTGAGTGACAATAGCAAAGCTGCCTGCCAGGAGATTGCTGCCTGGCTCTTCCCCTCTCCCCCCACCGCCACATAGTTTAAACCTTCCTGAGTGACAATAGCAAAGCTGCCTGCCAGGAGATTGCTGCCGGATCACGTCAATCCCGTCCTTCTTGTGTATTCCATACTGACCCAGGAATCCCAATGACCCACATATCGGAGATTGCTGCCGGTTCAGATGCATCCCGTCCTTCTTGTGTATACCCTACCGACCCGGGAATCCGAATGATCCACATATTGGAAGTGCTGCTTACCCTACCAGCTCTTTGGCCCTGTTTTTAACTATACTGCCTTCCTAGTCCTAATCGCACTGGCACGTGGCATAATCTAGTCTTTCCAACATTCAAATCTCCTTTAAGCACAACTCCGGCAAGACCTTTACTTTAAAATGGCTAGACTTGACAATAAAAACTTATGTGTGACCCCATTAACCAGGAAAGAGGTGCCCAATGAATCAGTTGCAATGACCATAGCATCTAATATCTATCACCTCCACCAAACCTGTGT
>NW_025188046.1:0-3084 GCF_004010195.1 Chiloscyllium plagiosum | reverse complement strand
AGTAAAGCCTGAACATCGGGAACGGTTCTGCATTTTCTGATTGTTGCTTCTGATTTACAGCATCCACAGTTCATCCACCGATTCAGCAGTCATTCTCAAACAGATTTGGAATGTAATTTTTGAAGGACAGATTTGGACAGCTATGAACAAATGGAAGGGGAGTTGGGACAGATTTGCAGCATCTCCAGAGGGAGAGAGTATAGCCCCAATATGCTGAAGAGCCGCCAGTCCTGTCATCTGTGATACTGCCCCATTCATTGTAATGATGAAGCTCATCCCAGGGCAGAGAGAGGGAGGATCCCACCACTCACCTCACAATGGGGCCAGGCTGATTGACGGCAGCGCAAGACAAAGAGGACGTGAGTTTGTGTGGATAACACGTGACCATGAGCTGTGCAGGCACAATGTCAATGTGAGGGGGAACTCAGTGAATGGGAAGGGAGTGGGAGAGACAGCAGACACTGTAGAAATGGCGTTAGTGTTAACTGGGAGGGTGTATAAACTACAGGTAAATTAGAACTAAATAAACTGTGGATGCTGTAAATCAGAAACAACAATCAGAAGATACTGGAAAAGGTCAGCAGGTCTGGCAGCATCTGTGAAGAGAAATCAGTGTTAACGTTTCGGATCCAGTGAAACTTCCTCAGAACTGATGGTATGACGGTTTCTATGCAGAAGGTATATTATACACAGCGTGGAGAACATTTAGATCAAGGAGTAGCTAAAGATCTGGCTGGGAGGGTGAATAGCTCTTAATGGAGACTGTTAGTGGCTAACCATAGGTATTGTGTAATGGCGAGTTATGTAATGACAAGACCTGGTGTGTGAGTTAGGGGCATAAGACATGAGGGAATTCAGGCCAGATAACTAGTGAACTCGGTGTTATGTCCGGAGTGCAGCAGCATTCCCAAGCGCAAAACAAAGTATTCTTCCAGCTTATGCTGATCTCCGCTGGAAGACTGCAGTACGTCTGAGTCAGATGTTAGCGAACGAACAGGGTAGGGTGTTAAAGTGGCAGCAACTAGAAGCTCAGAGTTACTTGCAGACAGAGTGCAAATCATCTGACGTCATTTCTGTCAACTCCAAGATGCCGCCATCAAACATTCCCCTCCCATCCCTTGTCCACCTTTTGCAGGGACAGTTCCCTCTCGGACACCCTGATCCACTCCTCATTCACTCCAAACAGGACCCACCGCCAATCCAGCACTTTCCCCTATAACCGCCGACGGTATAACACGTGCCTATTGACTTTCTTCTTCCTCAGTATCCAAGAGCCACAGCACACCTTCTAGGTGTCTGTCTTTTTAACACACCACTCTGTACCCTGGCAAACACCTCTGTTTCAGGCTTGCTGCAGCATTCCAGTGAAGCTCAGCACAAGCTGGAAACGCAGCACCTAATATTCTGCTTGGGGACTGTGCAGCCTTACAGACTCAATATCATGTTGAATAATATTAGGCCTTTCTCCTAGCCCCTTACCCAACACACCAGGTCTTGATATCACATAGCCTGCCTTTGCACATTACATGTTGATTATTTGCAGGGCCTAAAACCTTTACACCATTTGTCCGTTTGATATTAGATGGATATGCTTGATGTGTATTAGCTACACCTAGGTCACAGGAATAGCTAATGTAGAAAAAAAAAATCATGCAACAAAAAACGTGATTCCTTGAACCGTCCCAGTAAATCAAATTAAACTCCATTTGCCTTTCTTCAGCCCATTCTCCCAATTGATCAAGATCCCTTTCCAATCATAGATAATATTTGTTACGATGCACTTTAACATTTTTATGTCACGCAAACGAACCATACTTTGTGCATTCTTATCCCCAAATCATCTATATACATGGCAAATCAAAATGGACACAGCACCGATTGCAGTGGAGCACTGCTGGTCACAGACATCCAGTCTGAAAAGCAACCCTCCACGATTGCTCTGTCTTCTGCTTTTCAGTTAATTTTCTATCCAGTTGGCAAGCTGTCCCTGAATCCCACGTGATCGAACTTTACAAATTCGTTTCCCATGCAGAACCTTTTCAAAGGCTTTACTAAAGTCAAAATAAACAATGTCTAATGCCCTGCCGTCATTGATTTTCTTGGTGACTAACTTAAAACCTCAATCAAGTTTGTGAGACACCCTCTTATATAACCATACTGAATATCCATAATCATTCCTTAGCTCTCCAAAAATATGCAAATCCTAATCTTCAGAATCACCTCCAACAGCTTCCACACCTCTGAAGTCCGGCTCAGAGGTCTACAGTTCCCAGGCTTCTCCTTATATCCTTGCTTTAACAAGGAGTGTTAAAGAAAGCATTAGCCACTCTCCAGTCATCAGGCAGCTCACCTGCTGTTGTCAGTTGTACAGATATTTCTCAATGGTGCCCCCAATTTCCTCCCACCCAAACTGTTCCCGTACAATCACTTTAGTTCCTTTCGCTATCTTATGTGCCAAGCAAATGTCAGGTGTTGCTCGACTTCTGACAGAAATATTGCATATGGATAAAGAATATTGTCTTGAACCCATTTCACAAACTCTGATCCAATCAAACCTTTCACACGACGGTCGTCTAAGTCAATGTTTGAAAAACATGAATCACCCACTATTACAACATTATTCTGACTTTATATCAGAGATCTCTCTGTCTATTTGTTCCTTGCGTTCTCTCTAAGTATTGAAGCGTCTATAGTGCCATTCAACTCAGGTTATTTTTTTTAATTATTTTTAAAACACAATTTCTTTTGAAAAAATGCTCTCACCCACAATTTAAAAATAGATCTTTTTTGTTTGTTCACTCCGAGAATGTAGGTATTTTCCCAGAAGGCAGTTGAGAGTCAGCCACATTGCTGTGGGTCTGGAGTCATATGTTGGCTAGACCAGGTGAGGTTGATAGTTTCCTTCCCTAAAGGACATTAGTGAACCAAATGTTTTTTTCTTCAAACAATCGACAATCGTTTCATGATCATCGTTAGACTTTTCATTCTAGATTTTATTGAATTCAGATGACACCATCAGCCATGTTGGGATTCTAACCCTAATCCTCGGAACATTGCACATACTACTCGTCTGTCAAGAATACC
>NW_025188045.1:843-3083 GCF_004010195.1 Chiloscyllium plagiosum | reverse complement strand
CCACAATGAACCAAACCGCAAATTGGGGGAACAACACCTCATCTTCCGCCCGGGCAGCCTATGGCCTGCAGAACTCAACATCAAGTTCTCCAATTTCAAATAACCTCCTTTTCCATCCCCTGACTCCCTTCTCAGCCCCTTGCACCTCATTTCCACTCCTTCCTGCCACCAACCCGATTTCTTCCTCCCATTGAATAATCAGGTCGTACCCTCTCCCTCTCTTCACTTATCCCCACTTTAGCCCCCGGCCCTGGCACCCATCCCCAATCCTGAAGAAGGGTTACACCTGAAACATCGACTTCTCCACTTCCTGATGCTTCCTGGTTTGCTGTGTCCTTCCAGCCTCCTGCCTGTCTATTTTGCCAATTGAGACACAGACCTCGACCACTTTTCCAGAGTCTGTCACCTCCCTGGGTTCACTCCCTTTCCTTTCAGTTGCTGCAAGTCAACAATTGAACCCCAGAATGAAACAGAAATGGAAAAGGGGGCGAGAAAAGAGAGTGCCGTACTCACAGATCTTGGACAGAGGAAAGATTTTGCAGTCTGGGTGAAGCTCAATGTTGATTCAGAGAGAGAGGAGCAGGAGCAGCAGCTTCAGAAACTCATGGTCGATCTTCCGCATTCAGACAATGGCTTGGCTCTGATTGGCAGGAGGACCAGTCTCCTTCCGGTCCTCCGTGGTTTCCTATTGGGCCAAAGGAAAGTCACATGCCATTTTTCGGGAAGCGATCAGCATGCCCACAGTTTTGCTGACACCGGAAAACATGCGTAGTCCGCTCACTGCGGGCGCTGGTGTTTTCAGAGTTCAAAGGTCAATAGGGAAAAAAGGGGTAGAGCCACAGTTTGTTTTTCCCTGTGATACGACATTTTATTGCTTTTGCAGTCTGTCTGGCTGCTCAACCTGTATGCGTCTTTTCCCCAGGGTAGGGGCGCGTGTCCAGAACTGGACGGCAGAGGTTTAGGGTGAGAGGGGAAAGATTTCTGATGGGCAACCTTTTTGCACAGAGGGCGGTGCATGCATGGTATGAGCTGCCATAGGAAGTGGTGGAGGCTGGTACAATGATAATGTTTAAAATGCACCTGCATGGGAACATGAATAGGAAAGATTCAGAGGGATAAGGGGCCAAATGCTGGTAAATGGGTCACTAGATTAATTTAGGATATCTGGTCGGCGTGGACCGAAGGGGATGTTTCTGTGCTCTGTGACTCTATTTCTAGATAGTCGGAACCTACTTCACAAGACTAGGACTAGGCCATTCACCCTTTACAATCAAGATTAGAGTTCACCTAGAAATGCACAGCAGGCCAGGCAGCAACCGAGGTGCAGGAAAATCGATGTTTCGGGCAGGAGCCCTTGAATCCTGACAGGGGCAGAGGATTGGGGGTAGAGAGAGATTGGGAGGTACCGAGGGTGGTACAAGGAGAGAGAGAATGAGTGGGCTTGATAGAGAGAATGGGCGGGGGGAGAAGTGGGAACTGGCACGGAGCAGGGTGACACTAGGCACACGGATAGACAAGATGGCCGCTGAGCCATCCGTTGACCAACTTGACACACAAAAAGGCCCCCGGATCACAATACGGAGAGAAACAGCAGAGCAGATACAGATACTGCCTGGGGCCACCAGAATGTTAGCACAATGGACTCACAACCCAGTTGATTAGTTTAAGACGGGTGGGGTAGAGAATACACATGAGTAATGAACACTGCCCGCCGAAGTGTCTGGGTCCAGCCAACACCCATTATAGAAGTGCTAACAGCTTGACACAGACTCAATACCAAATGCTAATAGCCAGGGCTGCAGTAATCGTCCTTCTCAGGAAGAGCAATTAGCGCCCATTACTACAACAATGGATTTCCACACAGACATTGAAATTGACAATGTCTGCAGTGAAATTGAAAAGACTGTGCGGAAATTAACAAGGGCTATGCTGGAACTGACAAAGACTGTATGGAAACTATCAACGATTCTGCAATGATTACCATAAACAAAACATATGAGGGGCATGGATAGGATAAATAGACAAAGTCTTTTCCCTGGGGTCGGGGAGTCCAGAACTAGAGGGCATAGGTTTAAGGTGAGAGGGGAAAGATATAAACGGGACCTAAGGAGCAACGTTTTCATGCAGAGGGTGGTACGTGTATGGAATGAGCTGCCAGAGGATGTGGTGGAGGCTGGTACAATTACAACATTTAAGAGGCATTTGGATGGGTATATGAATAGGAAGGGTTTGGAGGGATA
>NW_025188045.1:0-509 GCF_004010195.1 Chiloscyllium plagiosum | reverse complement strand
GAGGGTGGGAGAGGGTGGGGGTGGGAGGGGAGGGAGAAAGAGAGAATGGGTGATGGGGGGCTGGAAAAATGGACATGGGATAGAGGGTGTGATGAGAAAGAATAGATAGGGACACAGGGTGGGTAGGAGGACTGGAAAGGAGGAAGAGGGTGGGGAGAAAAACAACAGGGGTGCAGAGGGTTGCGTGAGAGAGAATGAACAGGGTGGTCGGAGTATAGAGGGAGAATGGACAAGATGCTGGGGATGGAGAGAGAATGCACAAGGGAAGCTGTGGGTGGTGGGGGGAATGGACAGGGGGCGCAGTGAGTGATAAAGATCAAAAAGGTTGATGAAAGTCAACAGTTATCAGATTGTTTCTAGAACAGAAAAGCTTGCACTGGAGAGTCGAAAAGAGGGGTGTCTTGTATGTATTCCTTCAATTAGTTTTGAAATATTGTTTGTGTGTCTTAATTGTTAAGCCATACCAGGCACATATAAAAATGGCTATGGTTGTTGGAGGTCAGTCATCT
>NW_025188044.1:1527-3083 GCF_004010195.1 Chiloscyllium plagiosum | reverse complement strand
TTTGGAAAGGCAAGGACTGTTTAGGGATAGTCGGTATGACTCTGTGCGTGTGAAGAGGATTGATGAGGGCAGAGCAGTGGCCATGATCTACATGAACTTCAGTAATGCATTCAACAAGGGTCTTCACGGTGGACTGGTTAGCAAGGTTAGATCTCATGGAATGCAGGAAGAACTAGCCATTTGGATGCAGAAGTGGCTCAAAGGTAGAAGACTGAGGTTGGTGATGGAGGGTTGCTTTTCAGACTGGAGGCCTGTGATCCATGGTGTGCCATAAGTATCGGTGTTGGGTCCATTGCTTTTCATCATTTCCATAAATAATTTGGATGTGAAAATAGCAGGTATCGTTTGTAAGTTTGCAGATGACACCAAAATTGGACGTTACCTCAGAGTACACAGGATCTTGTTCAGATGGGTCAATAGACCAAGGAGTGGCAGATGGAGTTTAATTTAGATAAATGTGAGGTGCTATATTTTGAAAAGACAAATCAGAGCACGAGTCATACACTAATGGGTTTGTTGCTGAACCTCCATCCAAGGCCCTAACGGAGCCTTCCACATCCATCTAAGTTTTACCTGCACATCCACTAATATCATTTATTGTATCCGTTGCTCCCGATGCGGTTTAGATTAGATTACATTACAGTGTGGAAACAGGCCCTTCGGCCCAACAAGTCCACACCGACCCGCCGAAGCGAAACCCACCCCATACCCCTACATTTACCCCTTACCTAACACTACGGGCAATTTAGCATGGCCAATTCACCTGACCCTGCACATCTTTTGGACTGTGGGAGGAAACCGGAGCACCCGGAGGAAACCCACGCAGACACGGGGAGAACGTGCAAACTCCACACAGTCAGTCGCCTGAGGCGGGAATTGAACCCGGGTCTCAGGCGCTGTGAGGCAGCAGTGCTAACCACTGTGCCACCGTGCCGCCTCTACATTGAGGAGACTGGACACCTCCTAGCAGAGCACTTTAGGGAACATCTCCGAGACACCCGCACCAATCAACCAAACCGCCCAGTGGCCCAACATTTCAACTCCCCCTCCCACTCTGCCGAGGACATGGAGGTCCTGGCCTTCCTTCACCACCGCTCCCTCACCACCAGACGCCTGGAGGAAGAATGTCATGGGTCCGAGGGTTCGCTAATACTCACACAATGTTCAGCAGCATTCTTCCCTCCTCAGATACTGAAGCACTCCATGTGGCTCTGCAGCAAGATCCTGGCAACTTCAGCTCCTCGAAAACAGCGTTAGGGAACTGGAGCCAGAGCTGGATGAATTTCGGATCATTCGGGAGGCTGAGGGAGTAATTGAGATGAGTTACAGGGAGGTAGTGACACCTCAGGTACAGGGGAAAGGTAGATTACAGTCAGGAGACAGAGCTGAAAATGTGTTGCTGGAAAAGCGCAGTAGGTCAGGCAGCATCCAAGGAACAGGAGAATCGACGTTTCGGGCATAAGCCCTTCTTCAGGAATGATGAAAGTGTGTCCGGCAGGCTAAGATAAAAGGTAGGGAGGAGGGACGTGGGGGAGGGGTGTTGGAAATGCGATAGG
>NW_025188044.1:0-937 GCF_004010195.1 Chiloscyllium plagiosum | reverse complement strand
TGTGGACCTGACGAGGGAGTCACGGAGGGACTGGTCTTTTCGGAACGCTGATAGGGGAGGGGAGGGAAGGGAAATATATCCCTGGTGGTGGGGTCCGTTTGGAGGTGGCGGAAATGACGGCGGATGATATGCTGTATATGGAGGTTGGTTGGGTGGTAGGTGAGGACCAGTGGGTTTATGTCCTGGGCCGGATGGAGGGGCGGGGCTCAAGGGCGGAGGAGCGGGAAGTGGAGGAGATGCGGTAGTGGGCATCGTCGACCACGTCTGGGGGGAAATTGCGGTCCTTGAAGGAGGAGGCCATCTGGGTTGTATGGTTTTGGAACTGGTCCTCCTGGGAGCAGATGCGGCGGAGACGAAGGAATTGGGAATATGGGATGGCGTTTTTGTGGCGGAGATGAAGGAATTGAGACAGTCAGGACACAGAAAGGAACAGGCAGACAGTGCAGGGACCCCCTGTGGCCGTTCCCCTCAATAACAAGCATACTGCTTTGGTTACTGTTGGGGAGGGACAACATACCAGGGGTAAGCCATGGGGCACAGGTCTCTGGCACAGAGTCTGTCCTTGTGGTTCAGAAAGATAGGATTAGAAAAAGGAGATTGAGGGGGGACCTGATTGAGGGTATGAAGGGTATAGACAGGGCCCAGGGTGAAGGATTCAGTAATGAGAGGTCACGTTTTCAAGGTGAAAGGTGAAAAGTTTAAGGGAGGATACACACGGCAAGTACTTTACACGGAAGATGGTAGGTGTCTGGAATGCATTGCCAGCAGAGGTAGTACAGGCAGGTATGTTAGGTTCATTTAAGATGCAACTGGACAGATGCATGAGTAGGTGGGGAGCAGAGGGATACAGATGCTTAGGAATTGGGGGACAGGTTTAGAAAGTAGATTTGAGTTGGCTCAGGCTTGGAGGGCTGAAGAGCCTGTTCTTGGGCTGTAA
>NW_025188043.1:0-3083 GCF_004010195.1 Chiloscyllium plagiosum | reverse complement strand
CCACCATTTTCCTGTACTTCCCACCTCTCATTGCATGCCTACTGTGCTGACAAAATCCTGACTCATAGAATCCCTACAGTGTGGAAACAGGCATTCAGCCCATCATGTTCACACAGACCCTCCAAAGCGTAACCCACCCAGAACTATTCCTCTACCCTATTATCCTATATTTATCCTGACTAAAGCACCTAACTTACGTATCCCTGAACACTGGGCAATTTAACATGGCCAATTCACCTAACATGCAGATCTTTAAATTGTGGGAGGAAACCAGAGCACCTGGAGGAAACCCACACAGACAAAGGGAGAATGTGCAAACTCCACACAGACAGTTGCCTGAGGCTGGAATCAAACCCGGATCCATGGCACTGTGACGCAGCAGCGCTCACCATTGAGTTACCGTGCCTGCCCCCCCAATCCTGTGTGAAGTGTTTGCAAAGAGATGTAGGTAGGTTAAGTGAGTGGGCGAAAAATTAGCATTTGGAATATAATGTGAGAAAATGTGAGGTAATGAACTTGTTAGGAAGAATGGAAGATTTAATAAACAGAACTTTGCAGTACAGAGGAATCTGTGTATCCTCATACAACGAGTAATTAAGAAGGCAAATGGAATTGAAAGGGGAATATGCAAACTACACACAGACAGTCGCCCGAGGCAGGAATCAAACCCGCATCCCTGGCACTGTGAGGCAGAAGTGCTAACCACTGAGCCACCGTGCCACCCCAGTTGGGCTGAACATGACGCAAATTAAACTAATCCCTTCTGTCTGCTCATGCTCCACATCCATCCGTTCCTTGCATATTTACGTGCTTATCTAAAAGTCCCTTAAACACCTCTTGCATCTGCCAATATCATCACACCTGGCAGTGTGTTCCTACGTAAAAAACTTGCCTTTCACATCTCCTTTGATCCTATCCTCCTCACCTTAAATGCATGCCCCCTAGTATTAGACATATCAACTCAGGGAAGAAGATTCTGACTGTCAGCCCTATATATGCATCTCATTATTTTATGGACTGCCCTCAGCGTCCACTGCTCCAAAAAAAAATCCAAGCTTTTCAAGCCTCTGCTTATAGCTCATACTCTGTAACCCAGGCGGCATCCTGGTAAACTTCTTTTGGACCCTCTCCAGAGCTCCACATCCTTCTTTTTTTTATAAATATTTTAATTAGAAACCTTTTAAAATCTTTCATAAAACATATGTATCGAAAAAAGAGTAATACCAAAAAACAGAAAGATAGAGGCAATGCAACAATGTCATATTGCAATACTATTAGTAATGAACTACGTACTATTCTACCAGAACAAATGTATCTAGTTAACTTGAACAAAGTTACAAACAAATTAAATAAAAATTAAATTAAACTGAATTCAAATTAACTTAAATTAAATTATATCTCACTACTTTATTCAATTTCACTCTTCAACCTCCACGGAGGCTCCCATCCCTGGGAGTACCAGTCATTGTACCCGTATTCTTTTCCCCACAGCCTCGCCCTCCTAGGGTCCCATGGCCGTCCAGACTGATTCCCACGGCTATACCACGGCCCTAATTAACATTACTGATAAGTCTGTGTCAATATAATTTAGAAAGGGCCACCACGTTTTGTAAACCTGTTCCGTTTTGTGGTGCACCATATTTGTGAGGTGGTCTTGGGGAGGTGTTCCATCACCATCCTATGCCACCCTATAAGACCTGGTAGTTTTTCCAATGTCCAATTCATTAAAATGTTCCTCCTCACACATTGGGCAAGTTTGGCAACCTCAGAAGAAGAAATACCGGATCCACGTTAACTTCAATCCCCAGGATGTTCTTTAGTTCCCTTACTATAGCACTCCAGTACCTCTGGATCTTACAACATGACCCGTAGCAGTGTGTAAGACTGCCTATACTAATTTTACATTTGGGACACGCTGGATATGCTCCTGTCTTGAACTTGGCTAGCCTCTCTAGCGCCATATGAGCCCTGTATAAAATCTTTAATTCCATGGCCTGCACTTTATTAATACTGAAATTTTCCTTACATTTTCCCATATATCTTCCCATACATCCAGTGAGATATCCTGTCCTAGCTCTCAATTCCACATTCTAAGGCACGTCCTTTCTGTAAACGATACAAAGTACTAACTGAAAGAGTGCCTGTACACCGGAGCACTCTTTTCTCCGCGTCTGACTTGTAAAACTGAGTCAGGAGCATGGACTTCGTTTGTATATAATCCATTATCTGAAAGTACCGGAAAAGGTGCCTATTAGAAAATCCATATTTCTGACTTAGCTGGCTAAATGTCATGAAGACCTCTCCCTCAAATAAGTCTCCCAGACAAGGGATTCACTTATTCTCCCCTAACTTAAAGCCGGAGTCCATTTCCCCAGGTTTAAATCCTTGGGCTCCCACCAATGGGGTAAACAGCAAGGTCTTAAGCCAATTGCCCTCATCTTACCTCATTATCCTCCAGCCTTTCACCGTATTTAAAATGCTTGGACACTTACACTGCTCGGTCATGGATTTCATCTTATCCATAAGTAATAGATTAACTAGGGGACATCTCGACTGTGAGGCTTCAACGTCAAGCCAAATCGACTCCGAATCCCCCCTGTACTCAATCACTAACATACGCTAACAGGGCGCTTATTTGATATCTCTTCAAGTCTGGAAGTTCCACCCCTCCCTCACCCTGCAAAAGCTGCAATTTGGTAAGTTTAATTAGGGGGCAGCTGCAACACTAAATGAAAGAACCTAGCCAACCATTGAGCCTCTGTACTACTCGGCGAGGTAGCAACAACGGGAGCATTCTCATGGGGTACAACGGCGAGGAAGAACATTCATTTTAATCAGGGCTATTTGGCCTAACCATGATAACGGTAACCCTTCCCACCGTTGCAGATCCTGTTTTATTTTCTCCAATGGTTGTACATGGTTAGCTTTATACAACTGGTGGAAGGCAGGGGTAATGAAAATTCCCAAATACAAAAAACCTTTTGACGACCATCTAAATGGGAACTGCATTCCATCCTTCAGATCAAGCAACTCCACTAATCCCCCCACCGGCATGGCTTCCGATTTTGTAAAGTTGATCCTGT
>NW_025188042.1:0-3083 GCF_004010195.1 Chiloscyllium plagiosum | reverse complement strand
AAGGGTTTAAGGGGAATTGATGGCTCAGAAAAACGTTATGCGGATGTTTGTAAAACTTAGGAACTCTGACTGTTTTGTGGCTGGAGTTTATTTTATCCTTGTAAAGATTTGCCACATTAATCCTCCCTCCCCACTACTACAGAAGCTGTTGGAACTGTTCAGTGTTTCCAGCGGCTTCTGTAATTATTTCAGGTTCCTGACGGGAGCAGTCTCTCATTTTTCGAACAAAACAAACCCATCCTTGTGCTGCAACCAATATTTCAATAAGAAATGGGAAGCAGCATAGGGGAAAGCTTCCGAGATGCCGAGCAATGCTGCCCGGTTCCACACTGCAATTCACAGGAACCATCGCCAGGAAAAGCAAGGAACAATCTGACAGATGCAGTCACTTTCCTTTTAAAACCGCTTTAGAAACCACAGCACTACGATGGTCGGGAAGCAATCCCGGGTAAACTGCTTATAAGGCAGCCATTCTCACCACTATACCGCCAGCACCCTGCTATCGCCCCAAGGAACTACTAAGTGGAAGGATTGGGCAAGGGCTTATCGAAATAAGAGACTTTGGAACGGGGCATCTGATATTGTCAAGTTAGTGCAGTTGGATCCATAGGAGAGTTTCATTTCGCAGTAAATGGGAGAATTGGTGCAGTGTAGCACTAAATGGGAGGATTGGGACAGGACAATACTTGATGTGGGAATGAGAGTAGGGCACGCCCCTAAATTGGGCGAGGGCATCGGTCACTATGAGGATTGGTGTAAGGCAACACTGAATGGAGAACTTGTTCAGGACATCAGTAATTGGGGGAAATGGTGCTCAACAACACTGAATTGGAGAATTGGTGTGGGGTATCAGTAAATGAAAGACCTGGTGCAGGGTGCTGATAACTTCGAGAATTGGAGAAAATGGGAGGACACGGGCAGTGAATCAGTAAATAGAACAAATGTTGCAAAGGATTAGTGGTCCAGATTCAATACAGTGTACCAGAAAATGGGGGAGTTGGTGCAGTTCACCACGAAAGGGGGGATATTTGCAGGTTGGGTAATTTGGAGATATGATGCAGGGATCGCCAAGATTAGAGAATTCTGTCAGCGGACGACTAAATGGGAGAATTGTTGCAGAGAAATACTGAATGGAAGAACTGGTGCAGAGTGGAGCGAAATTAGGGAATGGGTTCATGGCAACAGGAAATTGGAGAATGAGAGTAGCGCACCCTTAAATGGTTGAATCGGGCTTGGGCATCAGTAAATGGAAGGATTAGTACAGGGATATGAGTAAATGGGAGATTTGGTGGGTTCAATAAATGGAAGATTCGGTGCACAGCGCCATTACATTGGAAAATTGGTGGGAAAGTCTTCATATTAGAAAATTGGAGCAGAGCATGTCTAAATTGGGGAATGGGGCAGGGAATCAATAAAAAGAAATGTTGCAAGCATCGGTAAATTGGAGAATCAGTTCAGTGCATCACTAAATGAACAAATATAATCAGCAGGGCATCCGTACGTTGAAAATGTGTATCAGGGAACAACTAAATGGAAGGAACTGATGCAGAGCAACAATAATTGGAGAATTCATGCAACCCCGTGCCGTTAAATTCTAAGTGGGAGGACTGAGGCAGGATAACCTCAATGGGTGAGTTGGTGATATTCCCGAATTAGTGCAGGATTGGTAAATGGGAGAAATGGTGCAGGGAAGGAAAGCACTAATTACAGCCTTAGAGATGTACAGCACGGAAACAGACCCTTCAGACCAACTTGTCCACGCCTAAATTTAAGAATGCTGTAAGCTCTACACTAAATTGGAGAATCATTGCAAAAAAATACTAAATGGATAAATTTCGACAGGGCTTATCGAAATGTCAGAATTTTCAACAGGACATCAGATAATGGGTGAATTAGTGCAGTTCAGTGCTAATTGGGTGAGTTATGCTGTGTTGCAACTAAATGGGAGAATTGGGGCAGGACAATACATTTTGGAAGATTTAGATTAGGGCACCCCTAAATTGGGGGAAGGCATCAGTCAGTATGGGGACTGGTGTAAGGCAGCACTGAGCCTGTTCAGGACATCAGCAATTGAGGGAAATGCAACACTGAATTGGAGAATTGGTGTGGGGTATCAGTAAATGAAAGACCTGGTGCAGAGTGCTGATAACTTCGAGAATTGGAGCAAATGGGAGAACACGGGCAGTGAATCAGTAAATAGGACAAATGTTGCAAAGGATTAGTGGTCCAGATTCAATACAGTGTACCATGAAATGGGGGAATTGGTGCAGTTCACCACTAAAGGGAAGATATGTGCAGGATCGGTAATTTGGAGATTTGATGAAGGGATCACAAGATGAGAGAATTCTTGCAGCAGACGACGAAATGGGAGAATTGTTGCGGGGAATACGGAATGGAAGAACTGGTGCACAGTGGAGCACAATTAGAGAATGGGTGCATGGCACCAGGAACTGGGAGAATTAGAGTAGCGCACCCTTAAATGGTCGAATTGGGCTCGGGCATCAGTAAGTGGAAGAATTAGTACAGGGATATGAGTAAATGGGTGATTTGGTGGAAACAGTAAATGGGTGATTCAGTGAAGAGTGCCATTATTTAAGAAAATTGGTGGGAGTGCCAACATATTTTCTATAATACCGGAGGAACCAGTGACGCTGCTCCAGCTCCTTTATTTTCAATAATACAGGAGGAAGTAGAGACGCTGCTCCAGCTCCTTTATTTTCTATAATACAGGAGGAAGCAGTGACGCTGCTGCAGCTCCTTTATTTTCTATAACACAGGAGGAACCAGTGACGCTGCTCCAGCTCCTTTATTTTCAATAATACAGGAGGAAGTAGAGACGCTGCTCCATCGCCTTTATTTTATATAATACAGGAGGAAGTAGAGACGCTGCTCCATCTCCTTTATTTTCTATAATACAGGAGGAAGTAGAGACGCTGCTCCATCTCCTTTATTTTCTATAATACAGGAGGAAGCAGGAACGCTGCTCCAGCTGCTTTATTTTCTATAATACAGGAGGAAGCAGAGACGCTGCTCCAGCTTCTTTATTTTCAATAATACAGGAGGAAGTGGAGACGCTGCTCCAG
>NW_025188041.1:0-3083 GCF_004010195.1 Chiloscyllium plagiosum | reverse complement strand
GCAGTTCCCTAACATCGACGTTAGGCTCACTGGTCTATAATTACCTGGATTATCCCCTGCTACCTTCCTTAAACATGGGGATAACATTAGCGATTCCCCAGTCTTCCGGGATCTAACCTGTGTTCAAAGATGCTGCAACGATGTCTGATAACACCCCAGCTATTCCCTCTCTGGCTTCCCTCAGTAACTTGAGATAGATCCCATCCAGACCTGGGGACTTATCCACCTTCATGCCTTTTAGAATAGTCAAAACTTCCTCCCTCCTTATACCGACTTGACCTCAAGTTATCAAACATCTATCCCGAACCTCAATACCCAACATGTCCCTCACCTCGGTGAATACTGATGCAAAGTATTTATTTATTAAGATTCTCACCCATTTTCTCTGACTCCACGTATAACTTTCCTCCTTTGTCATTGAGTGGGCCAACCCTTTCTCTCGTTACCCTCTTGCTCCTTCTATATGAATAAAGGCTTTGGGATTTTCCTTAACCCTGTTTGCTAAAGATATTTCATGACCTCTTTTAGCCTTCTTTACTCCTTGTTTCAGATTAGTCTTACGTTCCCACTATACTTCCAAAGCTTTGACTGTCTTCAGTTGTCTAGACCTTATGTATGTTTCCTTTATCCTCTTAGTTTGTCTCACAATTTCACCTGTCATACACACAGATGAAACAAAAAAACACCATTTCGACTGGGACAACACATCTATCCTGGGACAATCTAAGCAAAGACATGCCAGAGAATTCCTAGAGGCCTGGCACTCCAACCACAACGCCATAAACAAACACATAGACCTAGATACCATCTATCAACCTCTCAGAAAACAAACAGAAAATGACATCACCACAAACCCCAGGAACCCCATCCAGGAGAAAGATATAAATAGAAAGCAGGAGACAACAGCTTTGCTTCACTTGGAGATCGCCACTGATGATGTTACTTAGCCAGGTAATGAAACGTCTGGATACCAAACCTACAGCTCAGCGAGCAAACCTACACCCTAAACCTCAACCTGAGCTACAAACCTTCACAAACCTTGCAATTTATAATAGTCTGACCTCCCCCAGAACCAGTCCCCATGTCCCAAATACCTGAACCCCTCCCATATGCACCATCTGTCAGCCCACTCATTCATCCTCCTTATTCTATCATTCCTACTCTGACTGGCATGTGACACTGGTAGCAATCCTGAGATTAGTCCCTCTGAGGTCCTACTGTATAGTCTGGCTCCTAAGTCCCAAAATTCTACTAGTGAGACCTCATCCCGTTTTTTTACCCTATGACTGGTGTGTAAATGCACCATGACAATTGCCTGTTCAGCCTCCCCTTTCAGAATGTTCTGCAGTCAATCTGAGACGTCCCCGACCCTTGCACCTGGGAGGCAACATGCCATAAAGGAGTCTCGTTTTTGTTTGCTGAAACGCCTGCCTATTCCCTTTACAATTTAATCCCCAATGACTGTAGCCCTTCCACTCTTTCTCCCCTCTTCTGAACAGCAGAGACAGCCACGTGCCATGAACTTGGCTACTGCTGCTTTCCCCTGGTGAGCCATCTCCCCCAGCAGTATCCAAAATGGTATTCCTGTTTGGAGTAAAATGACTGCAGGGGACACCTGCACTGCCTTCCTGCTCTTTCCCTGTCTTTTGGCCATCCGCTCCATTTCCCCCTCAGCAATTCTAACTTTGCGGGCTAAGGGACCCTTTCCTGTGCTGTACAGATCCATCTTCAATGTTCTATTTTTGGACATCAAATGCAAAAGTAAATAATACCATAAATGGCAGGATCCTTCGGAGCGTTGATATACAGAAGGATTAGATTAGATTACTTACAGTGTGGAAACAGGCCCTTCGGCCCAACAAGTCCACACCGCCCCGCCGAAGCACAACCCACCCATACCCCTACATTTACCCCTTACCTAACACTACGGGCAGTTTAGCATGGCCAATTCACCTGACCTGCACATCTTTGGACTGTGGGAGGAAACCGGAGCACCCGGAGGAAACCCACGCAGACACGGGGAGA
Source organism: Chiloscyllium plagiosum (assembly GCF_004010195.1). NCBI lineage: Eukaryota > Metazoa > Chordata > Chondrichthyes > Orectolobiformes > Hemiscylliidae > Chiloscyllium > Chiloscyllium plagiosum. The sequence goes on along the minus strand of NW_025188041.1, from coordinate 1,058 downwards.
ATGTGCAAACTCCACACAGTCAGTCACCTGAGGCGGGAATTGAACCCGGGTCTCTGGCGCTGCAAGGCAGCAGTGCTAACCACTGTGCCACCGTGCCGCCCACAATCTCAGAGTGCTAGGACACAGCTCCCTACAAGTGTACATGTCTGTAAGGTGCTGTACAGGGTGTATGGCAAGATTGCATTCATTAATTGGGCCATTAAATATAAAAGTTGGCAAATTATGCCAATTGGCAACTTTAAATGAACAGTTAGACTGCACTGGAGCATTGTTTGCTGTCCTGGTTTTCACACTGTAGGAAGGACATGGAGGATTTGTATATAAAATTATGAGAAGCAGGGATAGAGTGCAGAGGTAGAGTAATTTTCCAAAGGTGGAAATGTCAAATACTGTGCGACACAGACAAGGTGAGAGGGAGAACGTTTAAAGCAAGTGTGTGAGCAAGATCTTCTATCATGCAATGTGTGGTAGATGCGTAGAAGGTCTCGTGATAATAGCAGACATGATAGTAACACTTAAGAGGCATTTGGATGGGGACATGTCCTGATTGAAATAGAGGGATATGGATCCTGTGCAGGAAGGTGGAATTAGTTTAAAATTGAATTATTGCCAGCACAGACATGAATGGCTGAAGGGCCTTTTGCTGTACTGTACTTTTTCATGTTCTGTTGCTATCAGTCTCCCTCTGATTTGTTTTTTCTCAGAAGTATTTCATCACAGCCTGCCAAGCCACAGGACAGGCTCAGTACAATCCTGCATTTTTCTGTCATTTTCTTCCCCCCTTTATTGATAACCTGTTATTAAAATCATGACAGGACATTGTGTATCCATTTAATATTCCACATGACTGTCACCCCCATTTTGCAGGATATCCGTGCTCATATAGGACTGCATGTTAGAACTGTATGCTTATTAGTTCAGCATCAGATGAAGTGGTAACAATGTGAACTTTGGTACATGCTTTGCTCAAATGTTGCTGATTTCTTGTTTTTGATTATTTATTCCAGGATGCAATTTGATACAAAACAGGCAGATCACCAGACGCGGCTGTGCCAGAG
>NW_025188040.1:0-3083 GCF_004010195.1 Chiloscyllium plagiosum | reverse complement strand
CTGCGAGGCAGCAGTGCTAACCACTGTGCCGCCCACTAATTAGAACCTTTCTTGTTCGAGATGTTCATTGCCTGGGACTTTCAACACCAAATGATATCTACTACTAAGTGAAGAAAAAGCCTGTGAGTTGTTTTGTGTATTGCACTGAAAGGAACTCGACTTATGGATTCACAGTAAGCAGCTGATATTGAGTAAACTTTATTTACACCTTCCAACACAGAGGGCTAATGTGTGGCAGGGATCTGTGCTGGTGTCTCAGGTTTTCACAATTTAATTCAATGACTGAGACGAGAGGAGTGGGAGTGGGTCCATGTGGTGCAGCAGTGGTGTCCCTACATCTAAGCCACGAGTTCCAAATTCAAGTCTCACCTTCTCCAGAGGGTGAAACAGATTGATTAGAAAATATTTAGATGAGAGCCAGGAGGGTTCTTGTGGCACAGTGGTAGTGTCCTTACCTCTAGGCTAGATGGTCTGGGTTCAAATCCCAACTGCTCTAGACATGTGGAATAACATCTCTGAGCAGGTTGATTAGAAAATATGTAGATGAGAGGATTGAAGGCATGCTGATTAAACTTGCAGATGACCCAAAGATAAATAGGAGAGAATGCTACAAGGAACACCGAAGGAGATTGCAGATAGAGCATACATTGGTTAAGTGGATGGGCAAAGATCTGCCAGTAGAATCCCACACGACAAAACGTGAAGTTTTTCACTTCAAGAGGAAATATAAAACAGAAAGGTCTCAGCAAAATGGAAAACAATTGCAGAATTTTGAAGCACATTGGGATCATGATGTTCTAGTGCACCTGTCACAACAGGTTAGTATGTAAATACAGCAAGTAATTAAGAAAGCTAATGGAATGCCTTTCTTTATACTGAGAAGAATTGGACATAAAGTTATACTTCAGTTATACAAGGTACTGATGAGACCACACCTTGAACATCGAATACGGTGGTTCATTTAAGGACGGATAAAAATGTACTGGAGGCAGCTCATAGAAAAAAACAATGAGTGGATTAACTTATTTTGATAGGTTGGACAGACGGTGCTTCTTTCCACTGGAGTTTAGAATGAGAGGGTTATTTGATTGAAATGTAAAGGTTGCTGAATGATCTTGCAAGATAGACATTGAAAGGATCCCTCCTGTTGGGGAGTCTGAAATTTGATATCTCCCTTTAAGGACAGACTTGGGATTTTATTTTTCTCTCACAAGGTTGAGTGACATTGGAACTCTCTGCCTCAGAAGGCAGTATAGGTCAGAAGGCCATGAAAGATATTTAAGGTGGGGCTAGATTGGGGTGGCATGGTGCTTTACAGCACCAGGGTCCCAGGTTCAATTCCAGCCTCAGGCAATTGTCTGTGTTGAGCTTGCACATTCTCCTCATGTCTGCGTGGGTTTCCTCTGGGTGCTCTGGTTTCCTCCCACAGTTCAAAGATGTGCAGGTCAGGTGAATTGGTCACACTAAATTATCCATAGTGTTAGGTACATTAGTCAGAGGGAAATGGGTTTGGGTGAGTTATTCTTTGGAGGGTCGGTGTGGACTTGTTGGGCTGAAGGGCCTGTTTCCACACTGTAGGGAATCTAATCTAGATTGATTCCCTTGCCTAAGCAGCAGCTAAGATGTGTCTGTGTGTGTGTGTGTGTGTGTTGGGGTTGGTGGAAATGTGGACTTGGAAACAAAAAGAGATAAGCTGTGATCTCATTGAATGGTGGGGTGACCTGAGGGGCTGAATGGCCTACTCCTATTACTAATTCATGTGTTTCTACAATAGAATGCTCTGGTCTTGTGATAAGCTAAACTAACCCCACATTTAACAAAAAGCAACCTGTCTATGTAAATTGCTCATGTAAATTTCCAAAAATATAATGGAACAAACAATACCTTAAATTTCAACATTTGCGAATACTTACCTATTGCTGTTATAACATAACCAAAACATATACCGCTGTATATAACCAAGGCTGAGAAGAATTGGAGGATATGTTTAAACACCAGTATTTTTTAAGTAAAATCATCATTTATAAAGAAATGAAAAGAACAACTTATTCCTTCTTCTTTGCGATATGGCTTTCAAAATGTTGATAGTTACAGTGGACTGGAAAGAGTCCTTCGGTTTTCAATGATTCCAGTCTAAATCACATCAACAATTTCTGGTGGTTGCTAACTACCCAATATCAGAATCTGGTGTCTTACAATCCTAATAATTTGCAAAAGCACATTTCCAGTACCTGTTGTGTTCTGTGGAGGTGATGTCTCTGTACCGTTCACTGAAACAGAAGGGCACAATTTCAGATCAAACAACCAATCGTCTCACCTTTTGTGTGCCATCACTTTGTACATCATCCACAGGTGAATTATTTTCACAAAAAGACATCACTGACAACGATGCAGTAAATTTGCAATTATTCACAATTGTAATATTAAGTATTCTATCTTGCTTCTTCAAACGAGTTCATGCTAATTTTTATTCCAAGTTAAATTTGCATTTCTGTTAATGATTATCCATTTTGACTTGCAACCAGACAAAACAGAAACAAGCTAATAGTATTATTATTAATTCTAAGTCACCTTAAATTCACCAAGTTGTGAGACTGGCAATGTCCAGAGAAATGGGCTCTTCTCCAAGTAACAACCACACGTCAACATGCTATAAACTCACACTGATACACACTTCCCCCTCTGTGTGTCAGTCACAAACAAGTGGCACATTGCTTCTATCAGTGTATTTACCTTTTCCTGGTGCACTAGCACAAATTATAAGGAGGTGGGGCATAGTAAGACAATATGATCTGACGATCAATCTCACGATTAACCACTAAAAAGAGATTAGAACATGGAAGTCGAGGAAAGGGAAGGATTGCCAATTAAATGGACATGGTGTGACAATTAACATAAAGCATACTTATAATCATTAAGTATGTATCAAGATTTGTTCATTAATATGTAGCTGTCATTTTCAAATTCAAAATTATGAAGTAGTTCGAGGATGAATTTTAGATCAATTGGTAACATTGCGAAAGGAGTTCTCTGCAAAGAAACTACTAGCGGATTGATTTGATTTGTTTTCATACACATTGACA
>NW_025188039.1:0-3083 GCF_004010195.1 Chiloscyllium plagiosum | reverse complement strand
TGTGTGGGTGTGTGTCCCAGGTGTTAGCTTGTGGGTGTGTGTCCCAGGTGTCGGTGTGTGGGTGTGTGTCCCAGGTGTTGGTGTGGGGGTGTGTCCCAGGTGTTGGTGTGTGCACACAGGGTGTTCCAGGTGTTGGTGTGTGCGCACAGGGTGTCCCAGGTGTTGGTGTGTGTGTCCCAGGTGTTGTTATGTGCACACAGGATGTCCCAGGTGTTGGTGTTAAGGCTTGGTTTGGGTGTTTGGGTGTGGGTGTGGGTGTGCCTGTTAGTCATCTTTTGATCCCCCAACATTGTGCTACTGCTGCAGCCTGATCCCACTCTGGGGCAGTGTGTTGGCCTGAGATTGGTTGGAGGAGCTGGGGCCGAACTGGTTTGATCAGAGCCTCCCTCAGACTCCACAACCTGAGGAAAGGTTTGGAAAGTCAAACCAATCCCACCTCCACCCTCTGAGCTCTCACACATCGACCATCACCCTCCACCTCTGTCCCGCCAAAGGCCCAGGCTATGGTAGGGCTGGGGTGTGGCCTGGCTCAGGGGCGATGGCTGCCCTCTGCATCCAGGGCTGGCTAGAAGGACCATTGTGGCCTGCAGTGCGGTGCTGAGGGAGTGCCGCACGGTCACCAGTGCCGCCTTTCCGGTTGGTCAATGAAAGCGATCGGCCCTCCCAAACAGGTGAAAGATGTCTCTATTTGAGGGTCCCTCCGATGTCCCGGGCCAATTTATTAACTCTGAGGACAACACCGTGACAACCGATGACTGACCGCGCGTTGGGAGCCATATTGGCTTACGTTTCTGCGAGCCTTCCAACTTCAAAACTATTTGATGAGCCGTGAAGTATTTTGGGATCTCCTGCGGTTGTGAAAGTTGCTATGTCAATGCAAGTATTTCTCCCCACCTTTTCCTCCACTCTGTCTTTCTCTTCTTCCCTCCTGACTGTTACCCATGAGGTAGAATTCGTACACAACAAGATTACAGAGAAATTAGGAGCAGGACTGGGCAAATTAGCCCTGCAAGCCTGCTCCACCATTGAACATGATCATGGCTGATCTTATCCTGGTGTCAATTCCGGTTTGAGGCCACTCGGACGTTGTAAGGGGCTTCCAAAGGATAGTTTTTTTTTTGGTTTAATCTGTTGCTGCACGCACAGCGGTGGTGTGAGCTCACAGCTTTAATATGTTTGTGTTTTTGCCTCACAGTATTGAGCGTGGGAGGGATTTTACTGAATAATTAAAATTGCTGCATGAGGTTTGCCTTCCTGAGTAACCGGGGATCGAACTCTCTGTCCAATGTCGTTGTGTGAGCGGGAAGGACAGCTGGGGACTCAGCGGGAGAGAATGCCAGGGTTAGGAAAGGGGCAGGATTAGCAGACTGTGGAAACAGCCTGGCACCACGTGCGGTCTGTGCACAATGAGCAGCTCTCATTCATCTACCGCACACGCTCAGTGTTTCTCTCTCTCTCTCTCTCTACCTGTTCACTTTCTCCCTCTTTTTTCAACTTTCTCTCTCCTTCCTTCCATCCTCTCTCTTTTCACTGACCCTCCCGCTGTGCATTATATATTCCTCTTCACCAACCTTCCCCCTTCCCTCCTGCCCGATCTCTCCCCCCCCCCCCCGCTCCTTGGTCTACATTTTCAAACTCTCCATCATTACGCTCCTTCTCAAATTTTTCATAACACTCCAGCCCTCCGTCTTCACTTTCCATCTTTCCTTCCAACCTTCCTTCTCCTTGGCTGCCTCCGTTGTTTGTCGGCCCTTCTTGATCTCCTCCATTAAAAAAAAACTTCATCCTTCAAGCGCGGTGCGGGGTTAGTCTTAGTGCTGCTGCCTCACGGCGCCAGGGACGCGGGTTCGATTCCAGCCTCGGGCGACAGTGTGGAGTTTGCACACTGTCCCTGTGTCTGTGTGGGGTTTCCTCCGGGTGCTCCGGTTTCCTCCCACAATCCAAAGGTGGGCAGGCCAGGATGAGTTGGCCGTGCTAAATTGACCTGTAGTGTTAGGTGCATTAGTCAGGGTTAAATGTAGAGGAATGGGTCTGGGTGGTTGACTCTTCAGAGGGTCAGTGTGGACTTGTTGGGCCAAATGGCCTGTTTCCACACTGCAGGGAATCTTTGTGTTTTCACCCTCTCTCCTCCCTCACATTCTTCAGGGGCAGAGAATATTGCATGCATAAAATATCCTTTAATTTAATAAAGCAATGGTAACATCATGTCAGCGTGAGGAGCCTCACAAGATTTAGAAAGAAAATGGTTCTGCCCTGTTTGATTCTACAGAGTCCCTCACAATTCAGCAGGGTAATGATCCCACACTGTTTAACTACAGAGTCCCTGATAGTTCAGCAAGAAACTGATTGCGCATTCTTTAGCAGTACAGATAATCCAGCAAGATAATGATCCCGCATTGTTAAACGGACAGAGTTCCTGATAATTCAGAAAATGAAGGATTCTTCATTATGTCATCATTGGAAGTCCCAGATAATTCCAGCAGATTCATAATTACTCACTGTGTAACAGTACACACTCCCTGATAATTCAGAGGTGTGTCACTACAGAGTGAGTGCTTTTACGGCACGGTAAGAGTTAATATTGGATGATGACACGGTGTAAATGAACTGTTACAAAATGTGAGTTTATTTTCAAGGGTGATCAGGGAGCCAATTAGTGGAGCCCACTCTCAGCTTGTGTTTCTGTGTGCAAGACTGATGGCCTGTTCCTGTGGAACAGTCTGCTTCCTGTGGACTCAGCCCTCCTGATGAAAATTAGATTCTCTCACAAATCAACGTTTTCACAAATCCGACTGCACCCGCCTCCTGCGCAATGAGTTAAGTAGCGAATCAGCAGCAACCCTAATCATTGCATACACTGGGGTTTGAAGTCTGAGAGGCTGTTTCCTCCCACTGCACCCGGTTCATTTACCTCATTATTAGATTCATCTTGATGAGCTAGAGATGTATGTGGAGCATTCGCTTCTGTGGCAGGGAGAGCAGCAGTGTGAAATGGGAGCTCAGCTCGCACACCACATCACAGCTGCACAGAACACCAGCACATTCAAAACACAGAGTCTCCCAGTCTGATACCCCAACTACAG